>NC_043708.1:74166541-74193198 GCF_006229205.1 Suricata suricatta
GTTTCATTCTTCTGCATGTTGCTGTCCAGTTCTCCCAGCACCACCTGCTAAAGAGGCAGTCTTTTTTACACTGGATACTCTTTCCTGCTTTGTCAAAAATTAATTGGCCGTACATTTGTGGGCCCAGTTCTGGGTTCTCTATTCTATTCCATTGGTCTGTGTGTCTGTTTTTGTGCCACAACCATCCATTTTCCACAGTAAGTTTTAGTGCTGTTTTCTTTTTCATACAAAAACAGTGTAACTGGAGTGGTTGTCTCTTAAGTAGTGCTTTCTGTTTTATATTAGGAAGACTCAAATTTTGGTTCAGTCATTATCAGCTTAATGGCTATACTAGTTCCTAAGAATTTATATGTGGGTATCTTGAACTAAATAGCAATTGTGAATTTTAAAAGAAGTTAAGGGTGAAATTGGAGAAGCATTAAACAATATAAAATCTTGGCAATTTGTTAGTCTTTTTTCTGTAACAAAAGTTTCAGAGGGAATTGTGAACAGTATATAGATTAGTGACCTTCTGGATGGCAGTCCTATTTTTTTAAAATACTTTTTAAATGTCTTTTATTTATTTTTGAGAGACAGAGACCGTGTGAGCAGGGGAGGGTCAGAGAGAGAGGGAGATACAGAATCTGAAGCAGGCTCCAGGCTCTGAGCTAGCTGTCAGCACAGAGCCTGATGCGGGACATGAACCCATGAACTGTGAGATCATGACCTGAGCTGAAGCCGGACACTTAACCGACTGAGTCACCCAGGCACCCCCTATTTTTTTTTTAAAGTGTAGAATACTGGAATACTTAGGTGAACAAGTATTGAAGAGAAGGTAGCTTGGTTTTAGAAATAACTATATGGATGACTAGAAACAAGGGAGTTATATTTTAGATTTAAAAATATATTTGGACAAAGTTTATGCCTTAAATTCTATTTTAAAAACCTGAAGAAATATAAATATATAAATAATCTTGGAGACCTTCATATGAATAGATCATTTGTCTGAGCCCATAAGGAAACTATAGAAAGAGATATCAGTTCTTGGAATGGAAAAACTTTGGGCATCCTCTATGAGTTGAGACCATTTTTAGTCAATGTTTATTAAAAATTATTTGAAAGACAGGTAAAAGAACAGCCCCAGGATTGAGTAGTAATATATAAAACTGCCTGGGATAAATTCTAGTGTAGAGCTCTAGGAGTTAGAAGTGGTAGATGCATTTTAGTGTGGGCATGAATAAGTGAAAATAATCTTGATCATAACTGTGATTTTAATGCAGAAAAATAAGGGTTAACTTAATGGTTTTATTAAGCAGGGGTATGCCATGATTTGCTGTTTAAGATTTTTTTAAAATGTTAATTTAATTTTGAGAAGGGGGGGGGTGGAGGGGAGGGGCAGAGAAAGAGGGAAACACAGAATCTGAAGAAGGCTCCAGGCTCTGAGCTGTCAGTGCAGAGCTCAATGCAGGACTTAAACTCACAAACCGCAAGATCATGACCTGCCTTGATCACCATGAGCCTGAGGTGATTGCTTAACCAACTGAGCCACCCATGTGCCCCTGATTTTCAAAAGATCTCTCTTGAGTCCTGTGTGGCATGGTAAGAAATTAAGAAATTGATAGAGTAATAAGGAGATTATTGTAATTATCTTGGCAAAATATGATGGTTTCTGGCTTAGCTTGGGCTGCTATACCAAAATATCCATAGACCAGGTGGTTTAGTCAACAGGCATTTGTTAATCATAGCCCTGGAGGCTGGGAAGTCCAAGATCAGGGTGCCAGCATAGTCAGGTTCCGGTGAGATGGCTACCTTCTTGCTGTGTCTTCATACAGCAAAGAGAAGGATGTTCAGGTTCCTTCTGGGGGCTCCAGTGTCATCACCTCATCTGAGCCCGATGACTACTGAATTAGGGACTCAACATAAGAATTTTGGTGATACACAAACAATCTGTAACCTTAAACTAAGGTAGTAACAGTGGAAAAGGAACAAAGTAGACCGATCAGGGGAAAATTTTGGAGATGTAAAAGAACCTGCCGATGAACTGGGTGTCTTGGTATGATGGAGAATGACGGGTTGAGAATGACTCAAAAGTCTGACTCAGTAAGAGGATGAAGTAAGTGGATGGAGATGCCCTTTGCTGAAATGGAGGAAGCCAGATGAGGAGCAGTTTTGGGAGAGGGAAGATAGATAGAATATTAAATAGGATGAGCTGTGGATCTGATAATTATTTTACTTTTTCTTTTTAAAAATTTTTTTAATGTTTTATTTATTTTTAATACAGAGAGAGACAGAGCATGAGAGGGGGAGGGGCAGAGAGAGAAGGAAACACAGAACCAGAAGCAGGCTCCAGGCTCTGAGCTAGCTGTTAGCACAGAGCCTGACGTGGGGCTCGAACCCATGAACGTGAGATCTGACCTGAGCTGAAGCCGGAGGCGTAACCGACTGAGCCACCCAGGCGCCCCTACTTTTTCTTTTTAAAATTTAAATTCTAGTTGTTAACATACAGTGAAATACTAGTTTCAGGAGTAGAATTCAGTGTTGCATCACTTCCATATAACACCCAGTGCTCACCATTAACACCCATCACCCATTAATACCCTTACCTCCCTCCATCAACACTTGAGACTTTCTTATGGTTTGTTTCCCTCTCTTGCTCTCTCTTTCCCCCCTTCTCATACATTTATCTGTTTTCTTTCTACATATGAGTGAAATCATGGTATTTGTTTTTCTCTGACAGACTTACTTGGCATAATACACTTTAGCTCCACCCACATTGTTGCAAATGGCAAGATTTCATTCTTTTTGATTGCTGAGTAATATTCTGTTTATATGTACCACATCTTCTTTATCCATTATTCATCAGTCAGTGGACATTTGGGCTCTCTCCATAATTTGGTTATTATTGATAACGCTGCTATAAACATTGGGGTGCATGTACCTTTTCAAATCTGTATTTTTGTATCCTTTGGATAAATACCTAGTAGTGCAATTGCTGGGTCACAGGGTAGTTCTTTCTTTAACTTTTTGCGAGCCCTCCATACTGTTTTCCAGAGTGGCGTCTCCAGTTTGCATTCCCACGAACAGTGACAGAGGGTTCCCCTTTCTCTGTATCCTTGCCAACACATGTTGTTCCTTTCCTGTCCTGTCCTGTCTTTCTGTCTGCCTTTCTTTCTGTCTTTCAATAGGCTACATGCTCAGCATGGAGCCCAATGCAGGGCTTGAACTCATGACCCTGAGATCAAGAGTCAGACGCTTAACCCACTGAGTCACCCAGGCCCTCCACACCTGTTGTTTCTTGTGTTGTGAATTTTAGCAATTCTGACAGGTATATGGTGGTATCTCATCATGGCTTTGATTTGTATTTCCCTGATAAGTGATGTTGGAAATCTTTTAATGTGTTTATTAGCCATCTGGATGTCTTCTTTGGGAAAGTGTCTATGCATGTCTTTTGCTCATTTTTTACCTGGATTATTTGTTTTTTGGGTGTTGAATTTGATAAGTTCCTTATTGATTTTTGGATACTAACCCTTTATCGGATATGTCATTTGCAAATACCTTCTCCCATTCTGTAGGCTGCCTTTTAGTTTTGCTGATTGTTTCATTCACTGTGCCAAAGCCTTTTATGGTGATGAAGTCCCAGTAGTTTATTTTTGCTTTTGTTCCCTTTGCCTCTGGCAATGTGTCTAGTAAGAAGTTGCTCTGGCTGAAGTCAAAGAGTTTGCTGCCTGCATTTTCCTCCAGGATTCTGATGGTTTCCTGTCTCACATTTAGGTCTTTCTGGATCTGATAATTCTTAACTGCTCAAAAACTTGAGGCATGTGAAAGAACACAATCTTTATACATGAGAATCAATATATTCTTAAGTGTTACCTTTGGAAAGAGATCTCTTTCTGTGTTTCACATAAATCGTTTTAACCTCACTTTTTTTTTTTTTTTTTGGTCTCCACTATTTACATACATGCAACACATACTCATCATAACTTCTCTCCTTGCAGGCATTCCAGGGAGGTAGGAAAGGGAGTGATATACCAATTTCCCTGCATGTGGTGGGTTTGGAAACACTGTAGGAATGAGTATCATGTACGCCTCTACCTCTTCTCAAACCTGCTTGAGAATCGTTTCCTTAAGACCTTCCATGAGTGGTTTTTGACATGTTGGAATTTCTTGAAATGCTTTAAAAAAACGTTTAACCAACTGAGCCACCCAGGAGTCTGCTTTAAAAAAATGTTTTAGTCACACTGGTTCATAGGGAGGAGGTGCTTGGTCGGGGCACCTCCATTTTTAGGTGAGAAGGCTAAGCATCAGAGAAGTTGGCATTTACCCAACAATGCAGATCTGGTGACTGGTTAACAGGAGGTATGTTGAATAGTAGGACCCCAGGAATCAGAATCCCAGCCTGTAATCCTTTCTTTGACACATGTCATTGAATTCTCAATTTCTCTCATAGGAGAAATTCTTATAATAAAAAAAGAAGTATGTTTTATAAGAAATACATTTGAAAAGGTAAAAACTAATTATATTGTTCCCATAGAGAGATTTTATATTTATAATTTGATATAGGGTTGATTCTTTAGTCCTCAGTCGAGCAGTTTAACTCCTAAAGTAACTGCATTGTTCTAGACTCTGGGAGTAAGCAAGTAACTAAGGATAAACTCTGTTCCTAAGCAGCTGACATGGAGTGAGGGAGACAAATATATAAATGAACAATATTGCGCTTAGTATGATAGTGATTAAAGCATTTATAGAATAAGAGATAGCATGGGGCTTCCACATAGGGGAAATAGCTAATTTTACTGGGAGAGATCAGGGTGGCTTTTTTGGAGGAAGTACGTTAAGCTGAGTTGGGGGTAGACATTGGCTAGGTACTCTTTGAACTACTCCCACTCCCGGCCCTGAGAGCTAATTTTTCTTATTGATCATAGAACATCGACAAGAGCCTTGAATGAATTTGCGATTATCTGTAAAGCATTAAAAATATTTCTAAAGGGAGTGGCAAGAAAATCTGCCACACACACCGACTCTCTCTTCCTCTTTTTAAGCCAAGTATTCTGGTTGCCATAACGACCTGATTATGTATAGTGAGTGCATTTGCTACTATGGTGGACGTTGTGTCAGCAGGTTCCATTGTAAGCTGCAGTCTTAAGGATTTGAAAATTCAACAACGTATTCACTGATGTGACATAGGAAATTACATCTGCGGGTTGGTTTTCTTTACCCTTATAATTGAATAACAAAAGTCATTCTCCTCTTTGGTCGTGTCGAAAAGTCCATGTGTTTGTTAAGGGTCTAGGATTCTGCTTTTGGCTGTGAATATTTTATTGCTAAAGGAAACTTCCATATCTGATCCTGTTCTCTTATCTTATAATTTGGAAATGGAGGCTCTGAAGGGTTAAATGACTTCCCTACGGGTACACAGTTCAACCGGAATTTGGTAGTTGATCCACTACAACTCTGATGGTGTTGGAGTTCAGCAGCATCTTGTTCTTAGTTATCTCTCTAAGCTTTGGTTAAATCTTAAAACTCCTATAAATCTGTGTCTCTGTGTGTTTGATATGTGCCCTGTCTTGTCTAGTAACATCCTCTTGTTACATACTGAGTTATAGAAACTTGTTTGTATGTCTGCCCAATCTCCACCAAACTGAGCTTTTCAGGGTCAGACGCTGCACTGTACTTACCATGATTTCTCCAGAATTTGCTGGGAAGGACCCGCTCCGCCTCTTCTTTCTTGCTCTGACGTTAGTTCACCTGGCTGCCGATCTTTGTTTTCTGTTCCTACTCCTTTGACCTAATGACCTGTTACTGGCTGTTGTAGTCTGACTGTAAGACTCATGTCCACAGAGGAGGACAGGAAGAGGGGAGGAGGAGATGAGGCAAGAGGCCGTAGTGAGGAGGAGCAGGGGGAGGGTGTTCTAGGCAGAGGGAGAAGCACATGGAAACCTCTGGAAACACCAGAGAGCTTGGTGCTTGGAGGGCTATGGGCTTTGACTAAAGTAGAGGGAGAAGTGGGAGGGAGGTTAGAGCTCTCCAGGCTACTGAAGGTAGGCTTGGACTGGACTCCCTGCTGAGGAATTTGAACTTGATCTGGTAGGTAATTGGGACCTATTAAAGGTCTTAAGTATGAAGAGATTACCTAAAAATGAAGAATTTTGGAGACTGAACTGTGCATGAAAAAGAGGCACAGGTAGATAGACCTTCTCCGAAGTAGGGAAAATAGAAGCACAGAGGAGGGAGCAATTATTTCTGCCAGGTGTGATGACAGGGAACTTGTATAAAAGAGGTGATAATGGCGGCTGGGTTTTAGTGGGTCTCGAGGATTACACGAGGCCGGGAAGTAGGGGAGATGGCATCTGAGAGAAGAGAAGCAGCCTTTGTTCAAACAAAGGATCGGAGGCAGGAACACGCTTGGCATGGTAGCAATATCCTGATTGTGCCGATATTGGTGCACTGTGAGCTCCAAGGGGCCAATGACTTGAGATCAGATTGGATGTGTTGGGCTGAGACCAGGTTGCCAGAGGTTTTTGATGTCCTGCGATGGACTGTAGACTTTATGCTCGAGATAGATAGAAGGAGCCATGGTTGTTTTTTTTTTTTTTTTTTTTTTTTTTTTCTTTTTAAAGCAGCAAGAAGACATTGAGCTAATGTAAGAAATAGCTCTGGCGGTGTAGGGACTGAATCAGACAAGGAGCGGATTGAATGCATGGAGCCGAGGCAGGGAAGGGGGGGGAGAGGGGGCTTTCCCATTCCAGCTCCTAGTTGGATTATTTGGCCATTTATTAAGATTAGGAAAATAGAAAGAGGAGACACCTTTGGCTTAAAGATATTTGTTATTTTATTTATTTTTGGGGGGGGGTTAAAGATAGTATTTAAAGAATTATATTAAATTAAAAAAATGATATATAATTTACTTATAAAATGCTCAGACCCTAAGCCAGCGTTTTGATAAGCTTTGACAATTGTGTGTGTCTGTGTAGTCACCACCACAAAGAGAATCGTGGTGCTCGACCTTGAGTGTGCATCAGACACACGAGGATGGCTTGTTAGGCACAGCTTGCTGTCTGTCCCTCCCTGCCACCTTCCCCCCACCCCTCCCTGCGTGTCAGATACAGTGGGTCTGGGGCAGGAACTTGAGAATTTACATTTCTAACAATTCTCAGATGCTGCTGGTTCAGGGACAGCACCTTGAAAATAGCTGCTCTAAAATATTACCTTCCTTCCAGAAAGGCCTTTTCTCCTCTTCCCCTCCCCCCATCTCCCCAGGGAACCAGGTTTGCTTTCTGTCACCATGATTCGTTTGACTGTTGTATGAAGGCATGCAAATAAGATTAGGCAGGATGTATTCTTTTATGTCTGATTTTTTTTTTTTCCACACAATGTAATGATTCTGAGATTCACCCATGTTGTTGCATGTAGTTTGTTCCTTTTTATTGCAGCCTAGTTTATCGTACGAATATAGCACAATTTGTTCATCAGGTCTTCTGTCCACAGATACTGCCCTAGTCCCAATTTTGGGCTATTATGAATACAACTTCTATGAATACTATGTGCAAGTCTTTTGGTGGCTACCTATTTTCATTGCTCTAGGAGTGGACATGCTGGGTCATAGGGTAGATTTCTGTTTGTTGAGTTTTCTAAGAAACTGCCAAATTACTTTCCATCCTGGTTGTGATAAAATAGTTGAGTTGTGAGTAAATGTTCATGGACTCTAGTGAGGTTGCTAGATACTGACTAGACTGACTAGACTTCTTTTGTCAAAGAAGAAAGGGCTGGGGTAGAAGGGAAGTTGCTCAGCATCAGCCTTGGGGCACATACATAGTTAACCAACAGTGATGCAGCTCTTCTCTAAACCCTACCACAACTGAAATCTGTGCTTGGTCTTAAAAAATGTGGATTAGTATTCATTCAAAGAACATTTTTAAAGCATTTGTTGTTTGATAGTCACCTAAGGGTACATGGGTCCCCAGTACCTGCCCCGAAGAACTCGCAGAAAAAGGACATTTCTGTCCTTTCAGAAGGTCTAAGGCAATGCCTTAGCTCTCACTTGGTCTTAATTCTAGTTTATCTCCATACCATTATGCCACAAATCCTAAGCACCAGGGGATCATGACATAAACAAAAACCTCCGAAGCATTTCAGATCACTGGAGAAAAGATGGATTTGTTAATCAGTGATGTTAGCACACGTGGAGTCACCATCTGGAAAAAGAGTGGGATTCAAAATTTATATCATGTCACAGGATAGGGTCCACTTGGGTCACAATTTTAGTTACACTAAAATAAAATTAAAAAAACCGTGGAAGTATTAGAACAAATGACTGCCAAATTGTTTGTTTTGTAATGTCAGAATGGGGGAGGTCTTTCTGAATATTTCGCAAAACCCAGAAACTATAAAAGAAAAGACCATTAAATTTGACTACATAAAAATTAAGACCTTTTGCACAGCAAAAACCGTAACCAAAGCCAAAAGACAAATGACTATGGGGTAGGGGTTGGTGGAGAGGAGTGTAACTCCTGTGACAGACAACTAATTGCCAATATACGTATAATGAGTTTTAACAACCTTACTGAACATGGGCCAAGGCTGTGAGCAGACTGTTCACAGCACATGAAATTCAAATGGCTCTTAAACATGTGAGAAGATGATCAGCCCACTCATAAGAAAATGCAAATTACATTAACCCAGAAGATAGATTTTGAGTTATCAGACTGACAGATCAGAAAGTCTGGTGAGATACTGCGTTGCCAAAGGTGAGGATGCCTGGTGTTGGAGACAGGCGTTCGGGTCGAAGCAATAACAGGAGCGGGAGGTGGAGGCTGAAAAACAGGGTCTGCAAATTCAAAGAGGGCAGGGAACGCAGAGGCAAGGCTGTTGACAGTGGCAAAGAGCGATAGCAGCAAACTGGTGTCAGGGGGAAAGACAGGAACACCAGCCACGTCCAAGTGAGGACTGGAAATGCTCATTAGTGTGGAGACCAGCAGCCCTGCAGGGCTCAGCACCCAGACTGTCACTTAAAATGACTGACCAAGGTCACCACAAGTGGTTACCTTATGCCCAAACATTAAAATAGAATTTTAAATGAAACCGATTTTGCACACCCAATAAATGATAATTTAAAGATATTTTTTCTTCATGTTACTCAAGTTTAATTTATGGAGAATACTTTGCATTTGAAGATGCTGAATAAATGAAGTACATTCTTACTATTTTCGTTGCTTATTGCCATTCTCAGATTCTTGTACAGTGAATTATGTTACATCGCTGAACGTTCAGGACAATAGTGGCCAGTGACAGACCCGTCTGTGTTGCTCTTTGCCAGGGAACAGCTGACATAGTAGCTGATGGGGAGACGGAGGAACTACTAGTGCTTGATTTTGGAAAAGCAAGTAACATATGTAAATGCACAGAACGGTATTTTTATTTTTAATTCCAACTTCGTTCCTTCCTCTCATATTTCTTTTTCCCCCTCCTATTCCTGACCCTTCTTTTATCATGCCTGCTTCATTACTCGTTTGACTCTCAGAAAACCAGAAGTCATGATGCTCTATCATTTTTCATGACTACTTCAGCATCGGAGGCAAAAGGTTAGCCCAGACGACTATTTGTGATACCTTTTGGTCTGGGATGTTATCATTCCCTGCACCACTCCATGGTTTTAAGCATTGTACGTTGTGGATTATGCCTTCAGATTTGATAAGTATTAGGGCCAAATAGGGCACCAAATATTTAATGAGATTCCTGTCTGCTTACATTCCTAACAAAGAATACAATTATATGCTTAAACCAAAAAGTTACCTTAATTTACATTTTCCTTCTCACAATTTGATTGCTATCTAGAGTTTAAAAAACACCTAATCCTGTGCCCAAATATATGTCAATAGTTTTTCTCAGTCACTAAGGCAAAAGCTGAAGCAGAAAGATAAACTAAGAGAGGACTTCTAATGCTGATCAGTATAGATCCAATATGATTTTCTGATAGGCAAGACTGCAGTGCTGTTAGAAAAAAAGTACTGTGATAAACAAGTATCTTCTATGGTATCTGAAAATTAAGGGTATTCATTTTGTATTGGATTCTTGGACAGTCACTGTCCGTTAGAAAACCTAATGACTGGGGCACCTGGGTGGCTCAGTCAATTGAACATCCGACTCTTGGTTTTGGCTCAGGTCACAATCTCTCAGTTCTGTGGGATTGAGTCCCGTGTCTGGCTCTGTTCTGGCAGTGTGGAGCCTGCTTGGGGTCCCTTCTCTCTCTCTCTCTCTCTCTCTCTCTCTGCCCCTTCCCCATGTGTGTGCGCATATACATTCTCTCAAAAGTAAATAAGCTTTTAAAACAATGAAGTCTAAAAAAAAACACTTAATGACTGAGAAATGTTAGATACTGATAATTCAGGTATTATTTCTCTCCAGAGTTGTGTGTATGAGACTAGAAGAAGATGGAGAAGTCTGGTTTACGACTGCTGGGAGTCATTGTGTGTCCTTGAAGTGTTTTGTTTTGCTTTACTTTTTAAAAAATATTTTAAATTTTTATTTGAAAAATTTTAATTTAGGTTTATTTATTTTGCAAGAGAGAGAACTTGTGAGTCAGAGAGGGGCAGAGAGATGGGGAGAGAGAGAGAGAGAGAGAGAGAGAGAGAGAGAGAGAGAGAGAGAATCCCATGCAGTCCCAATCAGGCTCCTTGCTGACAGCAGAGAGCCCAATGAGAGGCTTGAGCCCACAAACCATGAGATCATGACCTGAGCAGAAGTTGGAAGCTTAACTGACTGAGCCACCCAGGTGCCCCTGCGTTGTTTCCTTTTTAGCTTCACGTGGACAAGGGTCCTCTCAAACTCGGTGTCCGTGTGTGTAGCTTTCTTCCTAAGGTACTGAGTTAGGCATTCAAATATAGTTACTGGTTGACTGACAGATTTTTGTCTGCGTCGTTTTTCTCAGTGGGACAGTGTCATTTTCACATCTCGTTAACCATCTCCTAAAATACAGTGAGGTTGAATTGTTGTACAAAAACCTAATGCTTGCTTAATCTCTCTTTTTCCATTTATGCTGTCCTGGGAACCATTTCTTTTTTTTTTTTTTTTAAAGAGCGAATACTATTTCACCATTTATGCAATTTTGTATCTTTTCAGACATTCATTGTGATTTTTTTTTTTTTGCCATTCAATGCATTGATGTCTGACTCAGAATGCTGAAATCAGAAGGAATGAGACTTAATTTCTAATTTCTCTCTCCCCAGCAGATGCCACAAGTGCTACCAATTACAGATAGGCCTCTACAGACGGGGACTTAGGATACATGTAAGGAGTCCTTGGCTAATAAGTATGGGAGTGGTTTGCAATGTGTAGTGTGTCTTCTTGGTGCTTTGCCATGCTCCAGCTCCCTCCACCTGTACCCCCAGAAACCTAGAGTGAATTTTTCTTTTTTTTTTCTTCTTAAATTAAAAACAGTTTTTTTAAGTAGGCCCCACTCCCATTGTGGGCCTTGAACTCGGGACCCTGAGATTAAAAGAGTTGCATGCTCTACTGACTGAGCCAGCTGGCTGCCCCAGTTTTTCCCTTTATGATGTGGAAAGCAACTAACTTATTTTTCTCAATGAAGACAATATTAATCTTTCTGCCCCCTCATTTGTGAGCTGCTCCTTTAAAAAAATTTTTTTACTGTTTTATTTTTGAAAGAGAGAGAGAGAGAGAGAGAGAGAGAGAATCTGAAGCAGGCTCTAGGCTCAGAGCTATCAGTACAGAGCCCAGTGTGGGGCTCGAACTCAGGAGTCATGAGCTGATGACCTGAGCCGAAGTCAGATGCCCAACCAACTGAGCCACCCAGGCACCCCGTGAGCTGCTCTTGACTCTATAGATAGCAGACCTGATAGAGACTCTTCAAAAGCTGGGCCAGATGGAATGAATATGGTTCTCACATACATCTCTTGTTGCCAGAGCTGCGTTAATCCCAGGTGACCTAGAGATCTTGTGGTTGAAACTGAATGGGTTTTTGAGCTACAGATCTGTGCTTATCTGGATGAAGCAGAGTGAATTGTGTGTGGCAGGTATTTAGGAAATTACTGTTTGGCATTTGTCTTATCCAGCTTTATAGATGGAATTGAGAGTGATTTCCCTGAAGGGTAGAAGCATCCTTCTCAGTGAAGATTTTTCTTCTTTTTTACTATGCAGTCTAACTATCAAACTACTATCATGGTCTTTCCTAAACAATTTCTTCTCATAATAATTTTATGTTCACTGTATGCATGATACTTCACTAACCCACATTATCTTAGGACACAGGAAGTAACTCATCTTGATTTTTCTTCTACCTTATTTGTTTGCTTGGCCTTTCTTGGGCTGAGCCTAACTGGGTAGGTAGGTACCTTTTCCCTCTTTTCTGGGGGTAGCTAAGTAATAAAATTGTCTTTATTCCTATTATGGAGGCTAGAGACACTTGTCATAGAGTATGGAGTGGATTTAGTTTTTGAGGTCACCATGGCTCCTTTAACTAAGGAGCACCTTAGAACTTTTTACAGCTTTTGTGCCTGGATGAGCCGGATGTTCGAAGCGTAACCATAATCAACTATAAAAACCTAAGTTATGTAGCTAAATATGTAAAATTTCATTTGAAGAAAATATGCACAGAATTATCTTTAAAACTTTTTTAATGTTTATTTCTGAGAAAGAGAGAGAGAGAGAGAGAGAGAGAGAGAGAGAGAGAGAGAGAGAGAGAAATACAGAGCACTAGTGGGAGAGGGGTAGAGAGAGAGGGAGACACAGAATTCCAAGCAGGCTCCAGGTTCTGAGCTGTCAGTACAGAGCCTGATGTGGGGCTCGAACTCATGAACTGTGAGTTCATGACCTTGAGCAGAAGTCAGATGCTTAACTAAGCCACCCAGGTGCCCCACCCAGGATTATTTTAATATTACATGTGTATATATTTGTAATACAGATAATTTGCAATAGTGTTAGGTTACTAATACATTCATTCTTGAAACATCTGCTGGACAGCACTGTGTGTTGGGGTACTGGGCGAGGAGCGAGGAAAGGTTGGTGTGGGTACAAAGAGGAAAAGACTTGGTTACTCCCTTGAGGAGTTTTCAGGCTAGTGGAGTGGGTGGATCTGCATGTATGTGCAGATGGAAGTACCTAGAAAGTGGAGGAGGACACAAAAAGTGTGAGTATTCTGTTCAGGGAAATCTGAACTAGGAGTGCTAGAATTTCAGTGATGTGCAGAGGGCTTGCTGGGAAGAGGAAAGGGGGGACTAGGAAAGAGTAAGGAAAGGCTGGGAAAGAAGAAGGCAAAGGATTAAAGAAGGAAGTGATCAGTGAGTAGGAAGAAGGTTTTAAAGTGCCAGTAGTGGGGTACCTGGGTGGCTTCGTAAGTTGGGCGTCCGAGCTTGGCTCAGGTCATGATCTCATAGTCCGCAGGTCTGAGCTCCACATCAGGCTCTGCTTGGAGCCTGGAGCCTGCTTCAGATTCTGTGTTTCCCTATCTCTCAGGCCCTCCCCTCCTTGTGCGCTCTCCCTCTCTCTCTCTCTCTCATAAATAAATAAATGTTTTTTTTTTTTTTTTAAAGTGCCAGTAGTTTTGGCATAGGGAATCACCATGGGGAGGGCAGTTTCAGTGGAATGAAGAGTGTAGAATCCACCGTGTGGGGGGTTGATGTGATGACTGAGCAAGAAGAAAATGGAGGGAGCATAGGGGCAACTTGTTTTAGGAAATTTATTGGAGAAGAGGCAGAGTTTGAGGGAGGAACAAGACCATGGGAAGGGTGTGCATTGCTTGTGGCATATTTAAAACTTCTTAAAGTGGAGGAGACTTGAGCTTATTGGTAAGTTGAGAAGGAATTAAAAAAGATGAGATTGAAACAAAAAAGGGTAATAGTCTGTAGGTCTGAGTCTGAGAGGACGTAGGAGAGGATAAAGAATGTAAATAATGCTATAGGTCATTTTGTTTTGTTCGTATCTCCGCACTTTGTTCTTCTGGAACCGCAGAGAACAATGTTAGGCTCACCACAAACTGGAGACACAGTAGACATAAAATCAGTAGCTGTTATTCTCAGCAAGTGTCCACTGTTACGTTCAGTATGAGCAGGTGAGTTCAGAGAGAGAGTGAGCTAGAAACCGTGCACAGAAGCTATGAAATTATTGAGGTTACGTGGAGAACACAGGCAGCAGGAGATGAATGCAGAGCTATTTCAGAATTTGTGTTTATTCAGGTAGGTTAGGAAGGAAATTTGTTTCCTGTATGTGTGGAGTCATTGGGCAAAATGGCTGCTGCCTTCCACAAGGCAGGTGTGCTGGGCTGGGGGACGGCCCGAGAAGTGGGAGAGGAGAGACCCTGTGAGGAGGAACAGGGGAGCTAACGAAGGGACTTGACGGCTAGCTTCGTGTTTATTTAATTTTGGCTTCAGAGACTAATGGCTGTAAAGTATTAGATTGACGTGGTTAAAGTATTAATTGTTACGTTGTTTTCGGAATGCCATGAAGCAAGCTAACCAGGGAGGGTGAATGGTTTTGTTTCCCTCCAGCCTGGAGGCCTTGAGAAAGGCTTGGGACTGAAGACAGGAGTGTCACCCAAGACTTTTCTGATTGTGGCTTCGGCCACCGTCTTTCCTCCTCGGTCCCAAGTTCGTCCTGTATTTAATGATAGCAAACCTACTTGTTGTTTCCAGAATATACCATGCTCTCTACCCTTTTACCAGTTGTTTTAGCTGATTATTCCTGTAATCAACTTTTCCCTTTGCCTTAAAAACTCAACAGTCCTCATTTTTCCCCCCTAAAACTTCCCAGATGCCCCAGTGTGGTCAGTCCTTTCTTTGTGTTGTCTTCCTACCTTGGACCCATGTTCTCACGATGGTTGTAATGACTTGTTTGGGTGTCTGTCTCCCTTACAACCTTAAGTACTTGAGGGCAGAGGCAGTGTGCCTTTCATCTTTGAGGTCCAGCACTTACCAGGGTACTTGATCTATCGGAGGACATCAGTAAATGTTTGTTGAAATGAATTGACTTGAATTGTCATATTTAATCTTCAAAAACTGTACTTCATTTTTATAATGTTCATTTATTTTTGAGAGAGGGAGAGACATGGAGAGTGAGCAGGGGAAGGGCAGAGAGAGAGAGAGAGAGAGACATACACACACAGAATCTGAAGCAGGCTCCAGGCTCTGAGCTGTCAGCACAGAGCCTGATGCAGGGCTCGAACCCACAAACCATGAGATCATTACCTGAGCTGAGGTCAGATGCTTAACCGACTGAGCCACCCAGGTGCCCCCAAACTGTACTTCATTTTAGATGCATTTTTGGGGGGTTCAAATTCCTGTTATTTTATCTGTGAGTATAGTGATGCGGTTTTTTTGTCTTACATTTTCAGATTCTTTAGGTATTTAGAGATAGGGAAGTGTTACTTAGAAGTATGATTACTTTCTTTATAATAATGTATAAAACAAATTATTAGTTTAGTGCTTGATTCTTTATATCACTTTGCATAGCAACTGAGACAGCTGATACAGCCAATGAAGAGACATTATTTGATATTCTCATAAGCATATGAGGTATATTTAAAAATAGCATGTGGTCTCTTATGTTAACATCTAATTGTATATATGCTTGAGAATATTTACAGGTATAATTTCAAAAGATTTTTTTTGTCATCCTCAAAAATGAAAAACCTTTTAAAATGGAGAGAATTGTTCATAGATTTTCCACCTAGCAGAAACTTATTATTGCAATATTTGCCATCCATCACAGACAGAGCTTAGCTCTTATTTTTGTTCCAAATGATGGTTTTCAAGGTAGTCTAAGTGATTACACTTCATGGTTACATTATGTAATTTTGCAGGACCCATCCCAGATATTTCTACTTTCCTTATCTTTTTCTCCAACCTCTCATGATGCTTTGTTACTTCTTCTGTCCCTCAGTTGGGGTACACCTGTCGGTTTTCTAGAAATGAAAGCACTTGGAGCACCCCAGCTCTTAGGCTTCACCTCACACTGGGAGCAGTTATTGTTTGCTGATGCCTGGGCCAGCCCTGAGCTGGTGCACACATGGTGCTTCTATTTTCTGTCCTTGGTTTCTTGGATTCCATGGGAAAATGAGTCTGGAGAGGTTGAGAGTTTGTCACCTTTTACCTAATCTTCCTGTTGTCAGTGGAGCCCCCCCACCTCCTCCCCTAGCTATGCCTAGCATCCCCGGGGCCAGGATTCTTCCAGCTCTGAGGTTCTGACCTCATCTGCCTATGAAGACCACTTCAGGGATTACTCACAACCAGTCACACCCCATACGCATGAAAATTCAGATCAGACTCTGGTGGGACTCATGTAAATTTTATTTATGTATTTATTTTTTAAATTTTCAGTTTATTTATTTATTTTGAGAGAGAGAAAGTACAAGCAGGGAGGCCAGAGAAAAAGGGGGGGGAGAGAGGGGGGGAGAGAAGGGGGGAGAGAGAGAGAGGGAAGGAGAGGGGGAGGGAGAGGGGGAGAGGGAGAGAGAGAGAATGAGAGAGAATCCCACATGCGGAGCCCTGATGCGGGGCTCGAACTCCTAAACCGTGAGATCATGACCTGAGCCAAGACCAAGAGTTGGATGCTTAACCGACTGAGTACCCAGGTGCTGGTCATATAAGGTTTTTGTTTTTTTTTTTAAGCTCTCCAGGTAACTACAATGTGTGGCCAGGTAGGTGGGGGCATTGTTGCTTTGATAGTTCCTTCTCTCCTAACCCACCCCCTCAGTACATCTCAGGCCCCCCACTCCCTTCATCTTCACCTGCCTCACCCCATCAGGGGCCGCACTGTTTACGCTTGGAGTTCGCTTCCATCTTGAGGCTGATACACCCACCCCCATCTGTCTGGAATACTCTTTCCCTGGATGTCTGCATAGTTTACTTCTTTCTTTCTCTCAGATTTCTCCTCTGTAGCAAGAACCACACCCATTCCCATCCTCTGCCCTTGTTCTGTAGCAGCATCTGATCTGTCACAGATGCACTTGCTAGTGGGGACCAGCCTTAGCTTTGTTTCCTCAGATTCCTGGGACTCCAAGGATTGCACTTGGCACAGAGTAGCGTTTGGCTGCCAGTTGAATTAATTTCCCTAGATAAGTTTTTTTTTTGTTTGTTTGTTTTTGCTGGTGTTGGTGAGAGAGTCTGTCGTGTGAGTGCGCGGTGTTGGGCCGCAGATCTGGGGAGTCGGACTGCTGTAAGATCTGAGCATCCTTTCTTCTTGCAGTCTTCCCCACAGCCCGCTATTCAGAGATACCCTTGCCTCATTCCTATGCCTTTCTTCTGGGCTGCCCTTCTAAGGCTCACGTTCCTAGGGTTGCCCCATTAGTTACCCCCTCCTACCCCCCACCCCTGATTCGGCCTCCGTCATCTCTTCTCTTTGTCTGTATGGATTTATGCTTAAGACAATGTGTTTAACTGTTACTTTAGTGACAGTTCCGGAGAGAGCAGAGGTAACATTGCATTCAACCCACTCTGCTTTGCCAGAAGTTGGGTCCTTCATTAATTCCTGTTTTATTCACTTACAAATTAATTTCTTCCACGAGTTTACTGAATATCACCTCTGTGCCAGGCACATATGAATAAAATATACAGCTCCTGCTCTCACTGAGGTTGTGTCCTAGGGTTATTAGGAAGTGGTGGATTTTGATGAAAAGGGTAAGGAGTTCTTTTTACCATGCTGGTAACATTTCTGTAAGTTTGAAATTATTTAAAAATAATGGTTTTTGAAAAATGTGTCCTATAGGAACTCAATCGTAAAGAGCCTCCCATGCCGTGTTAGAGAGCCCGAAGGCTTGGCGAACCACTGAGGTTTTGAGCAGGGGAGTGCGGCGGTAAGTTTTGGAACTTAGGTGAACCCTGAGTGCCAGCCAGGGCAGGTGGGTGTGAGGCGTGCAAGACTGGAGGGAGGCAGAGGAGGGCGGAGGCTTTGCAGTAAGCCAGAAATGATGGAGGCCTAAGAGGAGACACTGAGGATGGAGAAAAGCAGCTTTTCCCATAATACCCACTTTATCAGTTTCCCTTGCAGGCAAAGCTGTTTTTGTGGTAACATAAGCCACCAATACACCATTATTAAGGGAAGTAAGCCTGTTCTTATAGACTACATGTCTCTTGTGGTTGTGCCCAGAAGCGAAGCACTAGCCTTTATGACAAAATCGACACTGCAGTATACAAAGAGACTTACCAGAAAGTAACATGAATGATTGCCATTGCAACGGGCAACTCCGTGTGCTCTCATTATGGGACGTTGCCCAGAACCGAACTCCTCTGATCTGCTGGATACATTAGAGTTTGTACTAATCAGTTTCTTTATTGTTTCTTCAGCCATGAATTTTCTGTCTTACGGGTTGCATATTTTTATTTCATTCTTCGGCTTTTGCTCGTTCCTGTTGCTATGGAGTCCATCCCTGCTATGCTAGGCTAATATGTGCCTTAAACATTGTCCATATATTTCTGCTTTAGTGGAAGGGCCTTTCTGTCGTTTTTACTTCAATTTTCGGTCGTTTTCTCTTTTAACGACTTTTGGCTAATTGAATGTTTGTAAATTTACATTGACTTCCATCCCTTTTGTGGGTATTGTCCTTTGTGGATAAGATTATGGGAACTTTGTCCAGAGGAACTGCGGTCTAGAGAAAGCCTCCCTTTCCTCTTACAATTGAGCAGTTAATTGAGGGGAACTATGGAACTGGTCAACTCACTGCATAGATAATAGGTTCCTAGCACTGAGCTAAGTAAGTAAGCGCAGGGCGTTTCTCTGATTTGCTCAGGGGCAGGGATCATGGCTTCATTAATCTTGATATTCCCTTGCACTTACCACATTTTAGTTGCTTGGTAACCGTTGAACTGAGCAGAGGATGTGGGAGAAGTGGGAGGTTTTGTTCTGGGAACCACATTCAGCACCGCACAGGACTCTGAGGCAACTGCATTTAGTATGTGCCTGTGTAAGATGTGGAACGAATAAACTGATTAAGAACATTTTTAACAATTGTGGCAAAAACACAAAACATAAAATTTACCATCTTAATCATTTTAAGTATATGATTGAGTAATGTTAAATATATTTACATTGTGAATGAAACAGCTTTCCAGAACTTTTTCATTGTGCAAATCTGAAACTTTATTCTTATTAAAACGCACTCCCCTCTCCCCACTTTTCTCCAGCCCCTGGTAACCACAATTCTACCTTCTGGTTCTATGAATTTGATTACTTCAGATACCTCATGTAAAGACTCATACAGGGGCGCCTGAGCGGCTCTGTCAGTTGAGTGTCCGACTTAGGCTCAGGTCATGATCTCGTGGTTCATGAGTTCAAACCCTATGTCAGGCTCTGTGCTGGCAGCTCAGATTCTGGAGCCTGCTTCAGATTCTGTTTCTTGCACTCTCTGTGCCCCTCCCCCACTCATGCTGTGTGTTTCTCTCTAGCTCTCTAAAAAATAAACATAAAAAATTAAACACCAACAAAAAAGAAGACTCCTACAGTATTCATCTTTTGGTGACTGGCTTATTTCACTTAATGTCTTCAAGGTTCATTTATACAGCTTGGAGCAGATTTTCTTCCTTCTTAAGGCTGAATAATATTCCATTGTATATCTGTATCACATTTATATACCGACTCGTCTCTCATCAACATGGGCATGCAAATATTTCTTCAAGATGCTGTTCTTTTGGATCCATACCCAGCCGTGGGATTGCTAGATCATACGGTAGTTCTATTTTTAGTGTTTTGAGGAGCCTCCACGCCGTTTTCTGTAGCAGCCACAACATTTTATAATCCCAGCAACAGCACACAGGAGTTCCAATTTCTTCACATCCTTGCCAACACCAAAACATTTTTATGTTAAACCAAATGTACAGTGGTGTTGAATTTTACATTTTGAATGTGTTTTAAGGGGAAAACAGAAGACCTCAAGTACATTTTGAGTTTATGGCAGATCCTCTAACAAAAGGAGTACTTTTGGTGGAAGCATTCGAGAAGCCGTGAATTCCAACAGGGGTTGTTAGGATGGTGCAGCTGAGAAGAATTCACGCACATCCATGAAGATGAAGAACATATTCATTCTCAGAGCAGCGGTTACAAAGTACAACTTGATCTTTAAACGCTTAAAACTGCAGGCATTTAGTAGGGGAGCGAAGACATCCTGAAAGTGGCACACTTGGAATGGGAGCTTGAAGGAGGATGGGCAATTGACAGCAAGAAGAACGTGCATTAATGTAAATTCCAGACTTCACACTGTATTACAAAGCTGTAATGATCAAGACAGTATGGTACTGGCACAAAAACAGACACATGGATCAATGGAACAGAAAAGAGAACCCAGAAATGGATCCACAAGCATTAGCCAATTAACCTTTAACAAACCAGAAAAGAATATCCAAAGACAAAAAGACACACTGTTCAACAAACGGTGCTGGGAAAACTGGACAGCGACATGCAGAAGAATGACCCTGGACCACATTCTTTTTAAAAAAAATTATTTTTAATGTTTTGTTTATTTTTGAGAGAGAGAGGGAGGGAGGGAGGCACAGAATCAGAAGATAGGCTCCAGGCTCTGAGCTAGTTATCAGCACAGAGCCCAACACGGGGCTTGAACCCATGAACTGAGAGATCATGACCTGAGCTGAAGCCGGATGCTTAACCGACTGAGCCACCCAGGTGCCCCTGGACCACTTTGTTACACCACACACAGAAACAAACTTAAGGGGCGCCCGGGTGGCTCAGTCGGTTGAGCAGCCGGCTTTGGCTCAGGTCATGATCTCATGGTTTGTGGGTTTGAGCCCCGCATTGGGCTTTGTGCTGACAGCTCAGAGCCTGGAGCCTGCTTCAGATTCTGTGTCTCCCTCTCTTTCTGACCCTACCCTGTTCACTCTGTCTCTCAAACAAAACAAAACAAGACAAAAAAACAAAAACAAACTTAAAATGGATAAAACCCCTAAATATAAGATGGAAGCCATCAAAACCCTAGAGGAGAAAGGCAACAATCTCTTTGACATCAGCTGCAGCAACTTCTTACCTGACATGTTTCTGGAGGCAAGGGAAACAAAAGCAAAAATGAACTATTGGGACCTCAGTAAAGAGCTTCTGCACTGCAAAGGAAACAATCAACAAAACTAAAAGGCAACTGACAGAATGGGAGAAGAGATTAGTGAACGACATATCAGATCAAAGGTTAGTATCCAAAATCTATAAAGAACTTCCCAAACTTAACACCCAAACCCAAATAATCCAGTGAAGAAATGGGCAACAGACATAGACACTTTCCCAAAGAAGATATATGAAAAAATGCTCAACAACACTCATCATCGGAGAAATACAATTCAAAACCACAATGAGACACCACCTCCCACCTGTCAGAATGGTTAACATTAACAACTCAGGCAATGACAGATATTGGTGAGGATGAGGAGAAAGAGGAACCATTTTGCACTGCTGGTAGGAATGCAAAC
This sequence comes from Suricata suricatta, assembly GCF_006229205.1. Classification (NCBI taxonomy): domain Eukaryota; kingdom Metazoa; phylum Chordata; class Mammalia; order Carnivora; family Herpestidae; genus Suricata; species Suricata suricatta. The sequence continues at coordinate 74,187,931 of NC_043708.1, forward strand.
TGGTGCAGCCACTCTGGCAAACACTATAGAGGTTCCTCAAAAAATTAAAAATGGAACTACCCTATGACCCAGGAATTGCACTACTAGGTATTTATCCAAGGGATACAGGTGTGCTGTTTCAAAAGGGCACATACACCCCAATGTTTATAGCAGCACTATTGACAATAGCCAAAGTATGGGAAGAGTCCAAATGTCCATTGACTGATGAATAGATAACAAAGATGTGGTGTGTGTGTATATATATGTGTGTGTGTGTGTGTGTGTGTGTGTTTGTGTGTGTGTGTGTGTATATATATCTATATATCTATATATATATGCATGCTGGTTGGGATGAGCACGGGGTGTTATATATAAGTGATGAATCACTAAATTCTATTCCTGAAATTATTATCACACTATATGTTAACTAACTTGGATTTAAATTAAAAAATAAATAAAATCTACTGTTATATTATACACTTATAATAAAATATATACTTATAACAACAAAAAAGTGATCATTAATGGAAAGGAAAATTATGTGATCTCATAATTAAATAATGATGGAGTTTGATTTTGGGAGCTAATAAAGAGTGCCCCCCCTCCCGTGTTTAATAATAGTTGTAAGTGGATGTAGTAACTGTGAATTTATTTAATGAGGACAGGATCAGTATTTTTATTGTGAGTTTTCTCAAGATCTGACAGTAAGTCTTCAAATGCCATAGTGATTTGTGTCACAAAATTCCTAGAATAGATTTAGAGGACTACTTGATAAAAACACTATTTTATTAGCTAGTCTTTTTGGACCAAGGGTTTTTGATGGTGGTGATTTAGGGTAGGCTGTGTTGTCATTATCTCCTCCCCTTCCTCCTCCTCCTCTTCCTCCCCCTCCTCCCAAATGATGATTTATATTTTCAATAAGAATGCCATGTAAAGCTTTATGGTTTTTTTTTTTTTAAATAATGGGTTTTCTTCCTTTGTAGGGAGTATCTTCAGACTTGTCCATTCTCAATCACCATCCTTTCTGGTGATTTAAATTATTCTCAGGTTGGCTGTATTTTAATTACTTTTTTGCTTTATAGTTTTGTTTTTTAATGTAAACTGTGCCATGACCAATACTAAAATAACCAGACAGGAATGGATGTAAGTGTCACGCTGATGGGGTCATCAGTGACGTGTGAACCTGAACCAAAGAGCTGGTGATAGTTTCTGTCCCACTTGACCATATTCTTTGCATGGTAGGTTTCAGGTGTTTGTGTCATGGGGAATGTCTTACAGTTTAATTTTAAACAATTGGCTGTTGGAAAATTAATTTAGTGTTTAACCTAGTAAATGATTTTCTGAATGATACAGAATATCAGAAGCAAAAAAAAAAAAAAGCAAAACAACAAAAATCAAATCAGTTTTAGTTTTAGTGGTGGGTGATAAATACTATGTATAAGCTTGTGTAAGTAAGCATATTCCAAAGTGGCTTCCTTGGAGCATGAAGTTTATAGAGTGTTAATGGACAATCTATGAGGAAAGGGTTTTGTAGTTACTTGGGTTGAGAAACCCTAGATTAAGTAATATAAATCAGATTTAAGAATATTTTTAAAGTTTTACTTATTTATTTTGAGGAAGAGCACATGAGCAGTAGAGATCATAACCTGAGCCAAAATCAAGAGTCAGACACTTAACCACCCAGGTGCCCCTAAATCAGATTTCTTTAGGGCTTCTCGGAGCCTTTAATATTTGCGTGTTCCTCGTGAATTGCTCAGGAATGAGGTGCTGCAGGCAGCATTTCTGAAACATTGTTTTTTTCCCAGAGCATCTTGCAGGGCTAATATTCTGTAGGACAAATTGTAGGAAGGATGTGAGGGCCATCTGGCTGTCACATGTGTCACCCCACTGATTGCCAGGGTTGACTGGCTGATTTGGCTGGCTAGCTGGGTGTCCCCTTCTGCCCTCACCGGTCCAGGTGCGTCCCTCCTGGACTGAAGCTCACCTTGGGAACACTGAGCACTGAGTTGTCCCAGCAATCCGTAACTTGTAGCATTGTATTTGCATGTCAGAACGTAGGGAGGAACTGGAAGGTTGATTGATAGGAGGAAAAATAAGAGGGGGTTGTTTTGTTGAAGTACTTGGTATTACTTGATTTTGAAGAGGCCATAAGTGCCTTAATGGTTTTTTGAACTTGTTGAGAGGAAATTGAGATGCTGACTTATATTACCTGTTAAGTCCAAATCGTTTCTAGTTCAGTGTACCACATTTTGTCCATCTGTAGGAAAGGGAGTATACATTGAACTTAAGAGCTTCCAGAACTTAAAAAAAATCATTTCATCTTATTTTTAAGGATGAGAAAACTGAAGATTAGGGATACATTTTAATTTACAGCCTGTGTATGGCAGGGCTTATATTGGAATTCAGGTTCCCTGATTCCTATTTTGAAATTCTTTCCAATGCATTTTGTAGCTTTCCAGGGTGGCCGTGATCTCCATCTGTCTTGCTCTGGTTTTAGAGGTTACCTCTGTGGGGGACTTTGTCTGTAGTGTGGTTTATTCACTTGTACATGTTACCCCATAATGACAGCTGATACTGATTTCTAGCCTATGATCACACTCCCTAAAATGATGCCATTTAAAATTCATTATGAATGATAATCAATTATTAAAATATTATGAATATTATGGATGATAATTGATTATTAAAATTCGACCAAGTTCTGGTGACTACAATATAAATCCAGTGATACTTCAGGGAAGAAGAGGGAAGAGTGGAAGACTGCCAGGAGACACAAGGGTTTGGTGATGGGGGCAGGGACAGTTACAAGAAGCAGCCATATGTGGTGCTGTGGGTTTGAAAGGTTAGACATCAGAACCTGTTTGAAATTATAATATCACTTATTCTGAATATGTAATTTATAGATTCTCAATTGTAAATAATTAATAACATGCTGCTGAGAGGTTCTGTATAAATACCTTGCAAGCACTTTTGATTTGTGGGAGTTCTTTGTATATTCTAGAACTAGATGTTAATTTTAATTTTTTTACCTTTTTTTTTTTAATGTAAGTTCTATGCCCAATGTGGGGCTTGAACTCACAGCCTCAAGATCGAGAGTTGTATGCTCTGCTGATTGAGCCAACCAGGCATCATGAAAATAGTTTCCTTCTTAAGATGGCCTATTTATTTACTTATTTAAAAATTTTTTTAATGTTTATTTATTTTGAGAGAGACAGATTGTGAGCAAGGGTGGGGCAGAGAGGGGGAAACAGAATCTGAAGCAGGCTTCAGGCTCTGAGGGATCAACACAGAGCCCGACATAGGGCTCAAACCCATGAACCGTGACATCATGATCTGAGCTTAAGTTGGACACTTAACCGACTGAGCCACCCAGGTGCCCCTGAAATGGCCTATTTAAAAAGAAGTGACTTGTTTGTTTGTTTACCATGTGCAATTTAGTAGAATAAAGCAAACTGGATCTCTAAGATCCTGAGTTGGGTAAGTGTTTTATGGATAGGACTCAAAATGAACAAACAATTAAAGAAAAATAAATTAGTCCTCACCTGTCTTAGTCTGATCAGGCTGCAATTGCAAAGCCCCACAGACTGGTGGCTTTTAACAAGAGGACTTTCTGTCTCACATTTCTGGAGGCTCGCAAGTCCGAGATCAGTGTGCCAGCACCGTCAGTTCTGGTGAGAGCGCTCTCCCTGGCGGCAAACCGCTGACCTCGCCTTGTACCCTCCCACAGCAGGAAGAGAATGGCTTGTGTTTTACTTGGGTCATGGTGTCTCTTGTTGAACACAACTTGTACATTTTATGGTAACCAAATTTACCAGCATCCCCTTCATTGTTTCAAGGAGATTGCTTTACGAAATCCTTCTTTTCTCCTAAGATCTTATAAATATGTTTACTTTGAATTTCTTGATTTTCATAGTTATTTATTTAATTCACTTGATTTTTTTTTTTTTTTAGTAAAGTAGACCTACGTATTCAGGATACCATAACAAATTACCGTAGACTGGGTAGTTGAAACAACAAACAAAATTTCTCACAGTTCTGGGGGCTACCAAGTCCAAGATCAGCCAGCCTCGTAGGTTTCTGGTGAGAACTCTCCTTGGATTGCAGGAAGTCACCTCTCTGTGTCCTCACATGGTAGGGAGCAGGGAAGAGAAAGTGTGCAGGCTCTCTGGCCTCTCTTCTTACGAGGGCACTAATCCGACCAGGGGCGCCCTGTGACCTTATCGGAATCGAGTACCTTCAAAAGGCCCCATCTCCACACACTGTCAGGTTGAGCGTTAGGGCTTTAACATACGAATTTCAGAAGAATACAGTTCAGTCTGTAGCAGGATTTTATTTAAAAATATTTTTTTATGTGCCTAACCAGTTACCCCAGCAACATTTATCGAATTAGCTATCCTTTTCCCACCGATTTAATAATAACATAGGGTCTGTTTCTGGAGTCTTCAGTTTTTTTTTTTTTTTTAAATCACTGCCTTATCTTTAATTGCACTAACACCACACTCTTAATTATTATAGTTATATAATGGAAGTCTTAATATGTGAGAAAGCAAGACTCCCAATTTGTTATTCTTTAAAAACTGTCTTGATTGTTCTACCATATGAATATTAGGAATAGTTTGTTAATACACACCACTAAAAAATAACCCCAGGCTTAAGGATTTTGTTTGGATTTACATTATAGTTACAGATGATATGGGGAGAGCTAATTTCTTGCCTTTTTTTTTTTTTTAATTTTTACTATCTTTATTTTTGAGCCAGAGAGAGAGAGAGTGCGTGAGAGAGAGAGAGAGAGACAATGAGGGAGGGGCAGAGAGAGGGAGACAAAGCATCTGAAGCAGGCTCCAGGCTCTGAACTGTCAGCACAGAGCCCCACACAGGGCTTGAACTCAACTGCAAGATCATGACCTGAGCAGAAGTCAGACACCTAACCCACTGAGCCACAGAGGCTCAGCCACCCATTGAGAATTGACTTTTTTACACTAAGTTTTCCTATCCATGATGATGGCATAGTACTCCATTTATTCAGTTCTTTTATATTCCTGAATAAGATGTTATAATTCTTTTCCACAAGAGCCTTTGAAATATTTTATTATATTTATTCTTAGGTAACTTATAATTTTGTTTATATGGTAGGTAGGATTATTTTTGGTCATTTATATATGCTAGTTATTAATGGAACACATTTGATTCAGGAGCCTTGGTGGGCTACCATTAATTCTTAGAGTTTGTGGTATTTTGCATTTTCCATGTAGTCAGCCATGCTGTCTGTGCACAAGGCCAGTCTTGTTC
>NC_043708.1:74193298-74196542 GCF_006229205.1 Suricata suricatta
ACTGCCTGTATCCCTTGGGTAAATTCCTAGCAGTGCTATTGCTGGGTCATAGGGGAGTTCTATTGTTAATTTTTTAAGGAATCTCTACAGTTCTCCAGAGCAGCTGCACCAGTTTGCATTCCCACCAACAGTACAAGATGGTTCCCATTTCTCCACATTCTTTCCAGCATCTGTAGTCTCCTGATTTGTTGATTTTAGCCACTCTGACTGGCATGAGGTGGTATCTCAGTGTGGCTTTGATTTATATTTCCCTGATGATGAGTGACAGTGACATTGTTTCATGTGTCTTTTGGCCATCTGGATGTCTTTGGAAAAGTGTCTATCCATGTCTTCTGCCCATTTCTTCACTGGATTATTTGTTTTTTGGGTGGGGATTTTGGGAGTTATTTATAGATTTTGAATACCAGCCCTTTATCCAATGTCATTTGCAGATATCTTCTTCCATTCCATCAGTTGCCTTTTAGTTTTGTTGATTGTTTCCTTTGCAGTGCAGAAGCTTTTTATCTTGATGAGGTCCCAATAGTTCATTTTTGCTTTTTAATTCCCCCTTGTTTTGTTTTTTTACTTTAGTGGGAATGATTCTAAAGTTTCTCCATTAGGAGTGCCTGGGTGGTCCAGTCAGTTAAGTGTCCGATGTAGGCTCAGGTCATGATCTCACGGTTTGTGAGTTCCCACCTAGTGTTGGGCTCTATGTTGACAGCTTGGAGCTTGCTTTGGATTTTGTGCCTCACTCTATCTCTGCTCCTTACCTGCTCACACTCTGTGTCTGTGTCCCAAAAATGAATAAACATTAAAAGAAAAAAAGAAAAAAGAAAGTTTCTTCACTATGAATAATGTTCTTGATAACTTACTCATTTAAGAAAGTTCTACTCTTATTTTTTTTTTTAATTGTGGAAGTGCTTCATTTTATGATTCTGTTTTCAGGAAATTAAGTACTTACTAGTTAACACATTTCTGGCCCACAGTATTACAAAACTAAATGTGTGAATACATGTGATTCAGTGAGAGTAGCCTTTTTTTTTAATTGAGTGAGGAGAGGAAGAGAGAGAGAGGAGGAGAGAGAGGGGCAGAGAGCAAGAGGAAGAGAGAGAGAGGGAATGAGAGAATCCCCAGCAGGCACTGCAATGTCAGCACAGTGCCCAATGTAGAGCTTGATCTCATGAATCATGAGATCACAACCTGAGCTGAAATCAAGTCAGGTGCTTAACCAACTGAGCTACCCTGGCCTAATAGTAGCTTCTTTAAAAAAATGAAATAATAAAGGGGTCTCTTATTATTGCATAATATAGAAAATTTGGGGAACAAACACATTAAAGGAAGTAAAACTTAGTTATTAGTCATATTCCCTCTATTTAAAAACTTTTCTTTCTGTTCATATTTTGTGAAGAAGGCTCCTTGATCTCTGCTTCCTGTTGGGTAACCACCAAACTGACTTGAACATCTCATTCCTACCTTTTTCTCGGCAGATAGAAAGATGTAGACTGATCATTTATATAACCACATACATAAGCTTAAAAAAATTCCCGAGATGGGTTGTGCTATCTATATTTTGCAACTTTTCTTTTTTTTTTTTTAGTCTATTTATTTTGAGAGAGAGAACGAGGTGGGGAGGGGTAGGGAGAGAGGGAGAGAATCCCAAGGAGGCTCCACAATCTGTGCTGAGCATGTGGGGCTCCACCTCATGCTGGTGAGACCCTGAGCCAAAATCAGGAGTCAGCTGCTCAACCAACTGAGCCACCCAGGCTCCCCAATATATTTTGCAACTTTTCTAATGCAACAGTATTTAATCAAAGTCTTCCTAGATCTTATAATAAGGCTGCTTAGAATGCTCTTAGACAAATACACCATAATTCAAACATTCTCCTCTGAAGGAGGTTCTTCTATCACAGCGATTGACTGTGAACATGTGTTTATACATCCTCACCTACTTGTGCAAGCATTTTTGTGTAATAAATTCCTAGAAAAGGATTGACATGCCTCAAACTTTCCATGTCTTGGAAATTATTTTATGGCAACTTATGACAAAGTGCTTTCTTCACTTTAAGTGTTTCAGAACTTTCAGTTTGCAAATTTCTGGTTCAAAATAGGAGAAAGTGTCGCCATCAAAATACAATAATCATGTCTGTACATCATTACCATGAAATCATAGCATTTTAGTGGGTCCCATCACTTCTGGAAAGGGCCTTCATGACATCTGCTTCAGTTCATTCTCTTTGTAGGTGAATAAGTTGAAAATCAAAAGTACTTTCTGGGATTTGAGATGGGCATGGCTATTTTCAAAGTAAATAATATTTGAATCCTATATTATGCCAGGCAGTGTACAATCTGATTTATGTATGTGATTTTGTTTGATTCTTACCCAACCCTGTTAAGTAGGTGTTTTCCTTTACCCTTTGCAGCTGTGGAAGCTGAGGTTTAGGGTTCAGGTGTGTAACTTCCGGAGTTAAATTATCACCAAGTGCTAGAGCTGGAGTTTGGAACCTCCACTTGTGCTGCTAGAGCCCCTGTTCTTTTCACCAAGTTACTTCCTTTCTGAGCTACTGTGTAACTAAGGTCTCCAGTAAATACCTCATATTCAGATAGTTTCTGTGGTGTATTGACTTCACAAAGAGTTAAATATATCCATAATCTACCAGTTGGTCTTCCTTGTTAATGTGCATGTTAGTAAGCTGCGGAGAGTCTGCTTCACAAAGAGGTTGCACTGAAGGGAACCAGCTGATACTTACTGCTCTGCAGGGCCGTCCAAGGTTATTTTGAGATAGATCAATCTACAAAACAAAACCAAACCAGCCTGGAGATACTGACTTCCCTCCCACAGTTCTTTTCCAGTCCTTGGGGTTTCTAAAAGAACTGTTTGAAATATAGCTCCTGAAGATCTTTTTAATCATGTTGTTTTAATTTCACTAGGCATTTTTGATAATAGGTTGAGCCTCAGCTATGAGAAAAGAGGGATTTCTTAAGTAATGAAAATTCCTGTTCTTAAGCCAATCTTTTATCATTGTGGGTTTGTCCTCTCTTTATGCTGATGCTGATTTTTAATTTTATCTGTGTTTGATCAGTGGGATCTAAGCAGGTAGATCTGTCTTAATAACTTGTGGTCCAAGTCTCTGTTGAAAGTGGATATCCTTTATTAGCTGACTTGGTGATGTTTTGTTTTTTTAATCGAATAGCATTTTGAAGGAGGCTTCACTGCTTTATTTTATTTCATTATTTCATTTTATTTTATTATTTTTTGAGAGAGAGA
>NC_043708.1:74196642-74202138 GCF_006229205.1 Suricata suricatta
TTTCTTTATTTTGAGAGAGAGAGAGAGATAAAGCATGAGTGGGGGATCAGAGAGAGAGAGAGAGAGAGAGAGAGAGAGAGAGGGAGAGAAAGAGAGAGAGAGAGAGAGAGGGAGGGAGGGAGGGGGAGGGAGGATCCTAAGTAGCCTCTGCACCATCAGCACAGGGCCCAATGCTGGGCTTGACTCAGGAACCATGAGAGCCAAAGTCGGACACTTAACCGACTGAGCCACTCAGGTGCCCCTTAGAATACTTTTTGTCTTTTCTGGCATTTTGGGGGAATTGAAAGTTAAAAGTTATGTTTAAAGTTACGTGTGGCCATAAGAGTGGATTGGCTGTACACATTTAACAGGACTCTGTGCTTATTGTGTTTGTTCTGTCTTAGACTCTAATTATTACTATTTTTTTTTTTGAAAAGAGAAATCATCTTATAAGTATCTTAGCAAGTTTGGATCTTTGAGGTTATTTTGGATATAGAGCCATGTGATTTCTCAAGAGTAAAGATTTCCCCTTTTTTTAGATGCCTTAACCCTAAAATATGTAGTGTCATTACATAATTTAGTTGTAGTGAATTGCTTTTCGATTTCTTTTAGCTTTTAACAAAGTAGAGTATCTTGAGGAGACCTTCATGTGCCATCACAGCACATGACGAATGTGCAACGCAATCATGCTGAACAGTGGCTAAATCATAGGCAACATCTCTTCAGTGTTCTAAAGATAACTGGATAATGAAGTGAATCTGGGGGGAAGAACTAGTCATTTTAACAGATTGAATCTTACAGTTGAGAAAAAAGATGGATTTTTTTATTCTACATTTTAGATTTGCCGCGTTTACGGCCGTTTGTTGGAGATCTGGACAGGATGTTCCTGTGTGTCCTAGGGATAACTGGCTTCCTCTGTGGGAGCTCTCCATCTTGCAATGAGTATTGAAATACTGAAGGTTTTGTTAGTGGCCGTTGTGTAGTTGTCATATGATGGCTGAAAGGTTTCTCTGCATCTCCACCTGAAGCTGGATGGATCACTCAGACTTAACCACAGTCTCTCAGTTCTTTCTGAGCTTCACCGCCCATGGCTGCTTCTGAAAGACCATTCTACTCCTGCAGTGTGTAGAGCAGAGAGACCAGGGCTGTGAGCGTGTTCCACTCCTTTCCAGAGACACCGAGGGGTTGTGTGATGGGATTCATAAAAAGAAATCTACGCCATTTGACCTTTGTCCCCATTTCTGTTATAGAGCTCCTAAAAGCCTTGGAATTTCCTAAGTGCTAAGAACTATAAAAGTGTCTTTTATTATGTTAATAAGGTGACTTTTGGACCTTGGATAGAAGCTGGTTGTTAGGAGAATCACCTTTGTGTTTTGAGGGCTGGGACCTACCTCTGTGGAGGGGAGAACGCCTGGAGGCTGAAATGAGTGCCAGTGGCTAATGATTTCATCGGTTATGCCTGTATAGAGAAACCTCCATGAAATCCGGGTTGGGAGAGCTTCCCGGTTGGTTGACATGTGGAGATTTGGGGAGACAGCCATGTTCAGAGAGCACAAAAGTTCTGTGCCCTTTCCATAACTTGCCCTGTGCATTTCTTTTATCATGCTGTTCTGTGTTTATGTGCTTTGTAGTAAACCAGTGATCTAGAGAGAAAAACAGTTTACTGGGTTCTGTGAGCTGTCTAATGAATTAATCCAGCCTGGGGCAGAGGACATCCTGGGAGCTCAGATTTATGGCCAATCTATCAGAGGCACAGGTGACACCTTGGACTTGTGATTGGCATCTGAAATGAAGGACAGTCTTGTGGGACTGAGCCCTTAACCTGTGGCATCTGATGCCATCTCTGGGTAGATAGTGTCAGAGGTGAGCTGAACTGTGGGACACCAAGCTAGTGTCAGAAAATTGCTTGGTGCTTGGCAGAAAAACTCTAGATTAATTGGTTGCCAGAATAATAGGTTGGGACTTGCTTAGAGTAACCTTTGTGGTTCTGAAACTGCCCCGTTATGAGAAGGAACGTGATACTTCTCCATTTTCCTTCATCTCAAGCACTGATTCTTGTACTCTGTCTTGTAATGTTTGAGGTGGTGGCTTTCAAACTTTTCATACAAGATCCATGTAAAAAATAGTTTATTTTGTTACCCTCACCAGAAATAAAAGATTCATGTAATAAACCTTTCATTCACTCTATAGGCAGTGCCTTTGATATATTTTATTATTTATTTCTTTGGAAAACACTGATGCCCGTTAAGTTGATTCAACAAACCACTAAAACGTGGAGAGCTAAATTTTTAAAAAAAATTTTTTTAAATGTCTTTTATTTATTTTTGAGAGACAGAGACAGCGTGAGCAGGGGAGGATCAGAGAGAGAGGGAGATACAGAATCCGAAGCAGGCTCCAGGTTCTGAGCTAGCTGTCAGCACAGAGCCCGACGTGGGGCTCGAACCCACGAACCATGAGATCATGACCCTAGCCAAAGCTGAATGCTTAACCAACTGAGCCCCCAGGCTCCCCGTGGAGAACTAAAATTTAAAAATAATTCTGGATTAAGGAGAAGATCATTTTTCTTCATAGTTGCATATCATCCCTTTTATAGTTTAACTTTCTCATAGATGCAATCTTATTTAAAAAAATTTTTTTAATGTTCTTTATTTTTGAGAGACAGAGAGACAGCATGAACAGGGGAGGGTCAGAGAGAGAGGGAGACGCAGAATCTGAAACAGGCTCCAGGCTCTGAGCTAGCTGCTGGCACAGAGCCTGATGCGGGGCTCGAACCCACACACCATGAGATCATGACCTGAGCCGAAGCCGGATGCTTAATCGACTGAGCCACCCAGGTGCCCCAGATGCAATCTTCTAAAAATGTGTACAGTGTAGTCTCATTGTGGATGAAGTTGTCCTGGGAACTATGTTTGTCTTCTGTGTGCACACATGTAACTGACAAAGCCACTGTATGACTTTTCAGCACATGTATCCACTGGTAGAAAGACAGACTCCAAACTATTTAGTTGATTTGGAAATACTGTTAAAAACTTGCCAAATTGGGTATGTTTTATTAAGTAGTGTGTATTTCCAAAAGGGCCCAAAGTTCTGAAGACTTGTTTTTATTCTTCAGATTTTCTGCTCATTTGCATCAGTAGATGTAGTTTATTTGTAACATCTAATGCTACTCTTAATGGTCTGCATCTTGACCTGGAAAGAAGTACTTAACCAACTGGGAAATTTTCTAGTTTTTACATGCAGGGAATGTGTTGAAGCTAACTGTAGATGCTGGGTAATACTGTAATACCCAAGTCGCAGTTTCCCCCAAAGACCAGAGACCGCCAGGGAGACCGAGTCACGCATGCAATAGCAAAGGGCGGTTCTATTACGGGCTTAGGCTGGCAGAGCCTCAGCTCGGGCTCACAGACTTTCCCGGTGCAGTGGATCCGTGCTGAGAGCCTTGAACAAGGGCTGAGCAGGGATTTTATGAGGTTTAGGAAGGGGGAGTTACAAGTAATCGTGACATCCAATCATTGTTGTATAACAGCATTGGCAGCAGCTCTAACCATACACATTGTCCAGGGTGTTCCTTACTTTTGGCGGGACCCAATTACAACATTTAGAGTACCTTTAAAATCAACCAGTTACAGGGCGAGCCTAGGGTCTTGTTGGGCGACTATCGGGTGTTAACTTTAACATTAGGTAACAGGGTCCTATCTAAAGTTTCCATCTACAGGCCTCACCCTTAGGAATGTGGAGAGAGGTAGCTGGCCTTCCCTGATTGGGTGTTGTGAAGGTGGTCTCTCTTGCTCTAGGCAATGTGTAACTGCCTGTTAGTTTCGGGGAACTGAAACCTAGGCCTTCTAGATCAGAGGGGAAACTTAAAGCCTGTCCTGGCATCTGTTTGGTTTAGACTCGTGTTCTTACAATACATTGTGATGTTTCCCTGGAGGTCATGGCCATCTCAGAAGTACTCCTATCCATGAATGTGAAGGCTCTGGATGTTATTCTTTCTGTGGTCTCTGAGTCTCTCTTTGGTTAGGGGGATTTTTTGACTATGATGATGCACTCTTTGTTGCAAATTAGCTCTACTTCTAGCAGCAAGAAAGAGATCTTCGAACCAATTGGATCTTGTATTCTGTTTACTACGTGAATTCTAATGATCGAGCTCTTTATTAAGAAAAGGAAGATGAGATTGAAAATATTTGAAGTGGAATACTTGGTTTTGCTGTAATACTGTTTATTTTATTTGCAAAAATAAACTATGCTGAATATTTTCACTAAATAAGAAGGCGAAAGGAACCTTTAGAAAGGTCCCTTAACTTGATGGTTCTTTGCTGATTAAAATGGCTGCAAAGTAAACCCACACACATGATCCCATATATGGAATTAAATATTTCAATTTTTGAAGGTTTTGGAGAGCTGCCTCTTTAAGTGAAGAGGGATAATGGTTTATGATTCAGACTAGAGATAATGGACTCATTGTTTATACCACACCTGTCCTTGGTAGTCATTCTGAAGGAAAAGCACCTACGGGAAGTTGTAACTTCTTTTTATTCCTAAGAAGTAGGTAGGTGGCATATGCTTCTAAACTACAGGATTTGCCAGAGAAGAAAAGGGATGTTTAAAAATCATGAAATCATGGTTATCTTAATTATCACGCAATCAGCCCTCAGTACTTACATGATAACAGATTACTTTTCATGAGAAATTCATATTTAATGTGATAATCTTGATTTGTAGTCCAAAGTGACTATTCCTACAGCATTTTACAGTTAGCAAGAAGTATTTGGAGGCTGTTTCATAGGAAAGGAATAGGGATTATTTTGCTCCAAGTCTTTTAGCACTTATGGATTGCAATTTATGCATATTTTATTCATGCTAACATTCTCCTGCAGAAAGTCTCTTTATGTCCAGGACCTGACTTTTACTTGGCTTAATTAAACAGCTTAAAATGAGCTTTTAGTTAATAAGCTGTCTTTACAAATTGCTAAAGTAGGTTCTTTGTTGGATGGACCCAAAATAGGACTAATGTCATGATGTGCTCCCTTGTCTTGAGTGGCTGTGTGTCAAGATGTCCAGTCTTCTCAGCTTTGGAACATGGTGCTGCACTTCCCGAAAAGATTAGGAAACCACAGACCGAGAGAGGAACAGAGAAAGATAGCAGAAGCTTATTTGTAAAACGGTGGAAGGTATCGGGTAGTTTTATTTATTTATTTATTTATTTATTTATTTATTTATTTATTTTTATCCTGTTGCCTTGAGGACTTACTGTGTCACATTAGGACACTTTTCTAGTCTGATCTTCAAGCTGCTGGTGCATTTACAGAACTCCTTTGGTCTCAGCAGATGACTGATTTGCAGCACTTGGGAAGAGCGGACTGAATGGGGTGGTGTTTTTTTAACAGCATTTCCGCCAGTTAGAAGGGACCATATTTGTACTCATCAGTCTGTTATCATAGACTTCTTATTCACCTCCCCAGTAGTTTCATGCCTTATGTTTCTATTTGTGCTGAATAAATTTCCCTTCTTAGATAT
>NC_043708.1:74202238-74251959 GCF_006229205.1 Suricata suricatta
GTTGAACATCGGACTCTTGATCTCCGCTCAGGTCCTGATCTCATGTTTCATTGGTTTGAACCCTGAGTAGTTGTTCTGACAGCATGGAGCTTCTTTGGGATTTTCTCTCTCCCTCTCTCTCTGCCCCTTCCCTACTCATGCTCTCTCCATCTCTCTCTCAAAGTAAATAAATAAAACTTGAAAAAGAAAGAGTCTCTTTCTGGTTTGCTCCCTTCTCTTGTTTTTTTTTTTTTTAATTCTTTTTTTGATTTTGAGAGAGAGTGAGAGAGAGGAAAAGAAAGAATCCCAAGCAGTCTCCACACAGTCAGTGTGGAGCCCAATGTAGGGTTCTATCTCACAACTGTGAGATTATGACCTGAGTTGAATCAAGAGTTGGACGCTTAACCAATTGAACCACCCAGGCACCCGTGCCTCCTTCTGTTTTTATCTTATTTTATTTTTCCTTCCCTTCAACTATGTTCATCTATTTTGTTTTGTAAAGTCCACATGAGTGAAATCACATGCTATTTGTTTTTTTCTGACTTATTTTGCTTAGCATGATACACTCTAGTTCTATCCATGTCTTTGCAAATGACAAGATTTCTTTCTTTTTGATGGCTGAGTAATATTCCTGTGTGTGTGTGTGTGTGTACACACATACATACTGTATCTTCTTTGTCCATTCACCAGTTGATGGATGTTTGGGCTATTTCCATAGTTTGGCTATTGTTGATAGTGCTGCTATAAACATTGGGGTGCATGTGCCCTTTTGAATCTATATTTTTGTATTCTTTGGGCAAATACCTAGTTACTGTAGTTGCTGGGTCTTAGGGTAGTCCTATCTTTACCTTTGAGGTACCTCCATACTGTTTTCCAGAGTTGCATGTTTTTTTTCCTTTTTAATTCAGAGTAGGAACCAAATTTTTTCAATTATTTATTACCCACTTCCTTTTTCAAACAATGCCAATAATTATGGATCGATAACTGTGGAATATTCTACAAGAGAAGCAGGAGTGTGTTCTGAATGCTTTACATCCATAGGACTTCAATGTTTCAAAATGCTTTGAAAAATTCCATGAGCATATCTGATAAAATTGGACAAGACGGTCCTAGTAAAACATTTAAAATGACATGCCATAAAAACCATAACTTGAGATATGCTTGGATGCAAATGGGACCATACAGATATGTATTTATTTTAATTAGTGGATTCCTTGAGAACCTTTCAAAGTCTGCAGACCTAATCCCGGACAGTGAAATGTAGCATGTTATCTACAGAAAGTTCTGCAGTACAGCGCTGCTCTTAGGTAGGAGTTCTGTTAGATCTGATAGCCTCTGTTGACTACCTAATAATCACACATGGGTCTCTAAGGTTTGAAAATGCCTCTGTCTTCTACTGTATGTAGAGCTGGCCATCCAACTTGAATTCCCACACCAGTCCTGCATTTCTTCCAAACTTGGTGTCATACTTTGATAATCACTTGGAAACCTCTCTCCTTTTTCACTCTGCTGTTTTCCCCTACCTGAAGGTACCCCCATGAGCCCTCTTGCCACCTGTCTAAATCATACCTCATTTCAACTTATTTATGCTCCATATATGCTGATTCATATTATTGGGCAGGTTTTTGTTAACTTTTTGGAAAACAGAGACCGATCCCTGGTTCTCTGAATATGCTTTTGCATTAAATACATGGTTAGTGGACATGAGGATGGTCTGCATCACAGGTGGACAAATGACTACTTGAAGGCCAAATCTGGCCCATTCCCTGCTTTTATAAATAAAGTTTTATTGGAACACTGCTACATCCAGTTATTTACTTATTGCCTATGAGTGCTTTTGCACCATAATAATGAATTGAGAAGTTGCAGCAGAGACCAGGTGACCCACACAGTCTAAAATATTTACTGTTCAGTCCTCTAGCAGGAAAGTTTTTCCTTTCTTTGCTCTACACTTGTAACACTGCTGGCTCTCACAATTGTGTGTCTTAGAATTTGGAGGTTACAGAAAAAATCAGTTAATATGCCTAAGTGGAGTAACTGTGATTACTCTTCATTAATGCATCTGCTTGACTATTATTGTAAGGTTACATATAATTATCATTAACATTATGGAAGTGAAACACATGTTTCAGGGATGGAATATGTTTCCAAGTACTCATTCCTTCAATTGGTAAAACAATGTTTGACTAAGTCTTACATTACTAATTCTTTTTTTCTGCCTAATAAGGTTGTTTCATTGAAATGGAACAAAGCATGGTAATTACCAAGCTTATATTCGCTTCTTTTTAGCTTCTCTCTTTTTAGTGTATTTGCCTTGATCTTGTAAAAACATTCTAATCATAGTGTAAAATTTGCATCCTTAAAATACGTGTTCTTAGGTTAACTCAAAGCATCAGATGTATTTAAATTAATATTTATAAGCATATATGATACTGATTAGAATACCTATAAAGCAGATGTAAATTCAACATTCATTCATTCCTTTTTTAAGTGGTTTGTTTTACTTTTAAAATGTTCATTTCAATTTATTATGAGAGAGATAGAGAGCAGGGGAGGGGCAGAGAGAGAGGGAGAGAGAGAATCTCTCTTGTGGTATCTTAAGGCTTTAGTCACAGAACAATAACAAAAACTCAAAGTATCAAAAGTAAAGCAGAATCACTTTTCATGAAGTGAACAGTTCAGGAGAAGTCTCTGAGATAACACACAAGGTAAGACTATTAAATCAGATTCACAGGAATCCAGTCTTCCGCCTCATCAGCCTTTACAGTAATGTTCAAGGATACAAATGTTCTGAGCCATCACAAAACATGGTAGGGACAGGATTGCGGTTTCACTTTCCAGGTCCTCTCTGGCTGCATTAGGACGCTCTGGTCCAGGTTAAGGTACAAAGTCTCTAAGCAATGCCTGTGGTACCTTAGGATACTGCTTCTATTAGGAAGCATTTCCATTTTGTATTCTGATGG
Organism: Suricata suricatta; assembly: GCF_006229205.1. Lineage (NCBI taxonomy): Eukaryota > Metazoa > Chordata > Mammalia > Carnivora > Herpestidae > Suricata > Suricata suricatta. The sequence continues at coordinate 74,205,181 of NC_043708.1, forward strand.
CTAAACACAATTTAATGTGACCTATTTCCCAATATAAGGGAACTCCCTATAGGGTTCTTTAGGCTGCACCCCCTAAAGTCAAGGATTACAGATTTATTTGATTATTATTATTATTAATTTTTTTTGCTTAATGCTCATTTATTTTTGAGAGATGGAGAGAGACAGAGCATGAGCAGGGGAGGGGCAGAGGGAGAGAGGGAGACACAGAATCGGAAGCAGGCTCCAGGCTCTGAGCTGTCAGCACAGAGCCCAGTGCGGGGCTCACACTCACAAACCATGAGATCATGACCTGAGTCAAAGTTGGATGCTTAACTGACTGAGCTACCCAGGTGCCCCAAAGATTCCAGATTTATTAACCATAACTAATTCTAGACATATTAGGTATATCCTGCTAAAATGATTCCATAGGTAAGGACTATTCTGCTAATAAACACCTTTAGATTTATTTGAAAGAAATCGGACACTAGTTGTCTACAAGGAGCATTGACCAGGCTAACTGACCTCTTTCTTCCCTGTGAAGATTTCTACACCCCAGTCCCTCCTACTTTGCAAAGGGAGAAAATGAATTCTAGGCTTGCTGCCCACCCTTTCTTCTCAGTGTCTCTCCCTGGCCTTACCCACCTCCCCAAAACCCCACTCCTCATTCCCCCCATGGAGACTTTTGTGCTGTGGAAGGGATAAAAGTCTTGAGAGGGAGAGGGAGGCGGACAGTACCACTATGTCAGTTAGCCTGTGTTCTGAGTTTTTCTTTCGTTCTTTTTTCCTAACATTAATTGCAGTTTGTGGTTGTGCTTAAATTGAGTGTGATTCTTGTACTTATATTTTCAGAATAGAAAGAGAATGTTCAAGTGAATCTTTCAGAATCTCAATCCTCATTATGTCATTGCTTTGTCAGTGTTCCTCTTGCCATTCCATGGGGTATAGTTTAAATATCTTATCTCATAAAATAAATACTTAAAGAAAATAAATATCTTATCTCACCCTTTCAAGGCAATGCACAGTCTGGTTTCAACTTACTCTTTCCAACTCCTTGGTTTCCATTTTCCTAAAGGATCCTCCTTGTCGGCAAGGTGGAGCTACCCTTACCTTCAAGATGTCTTCTATCCTTCTTGTACCTTTTGGTGACTTCCTTCTTGCTTGCTTTTCTCACCCAATCTATTTGAATATAACTCCCCTCTCTACTCCAAATTAAATCTTACCTGTTCTGCCAAACTGTTTCTTACTATCAGTTTATATCAGGCTCTTTTCTTTGTCTTTAAACATTTTTTTTTTTTTGCATAGACATGCAATGTTATGTTAGTTTCAGGTGTACAACATAGTGATTCAACAACTCTGTTATGCTGTGCTCACCACAAGCTACAAGTGTAACTACCATCTGTCACCATACACGTCTGTTACAAAATCCTTGGCTACATTCCCTATGCTGTGCTTTTCATCCCTGTGACTTATTTATTCCATAACTGGATACCTAGTACACCCTTTTCTGAAATACTTGTAGTTACTGTTTGTGTTTGTTACCTGAAACTTGCTTGTCTTTCTCCCTAATTAGATTGTGAGCTCTAAAGGATGGGTACTGTCTCTGGTACAGCAGGTGGTTAGGTACAGTACTGCCCAGATGAGTCTGCATCTACTAGGAGTTGATCCATGTGTCGAGAGACTACTCAAACAACAATAATAATAAAAATATGGGCAGGGTCATATTTTTGAAGTTGATGAGATACTTGTTTTCAGTATTTGGTTTTGCTTTTAAAATCAGACCCATCTGAGTGAGGCTAGCACTCAATAGCACAGTGGGTTAGGGTGAGGACTCGATAGCCAGTACAGACCCCAAGGAGGCACCAGGATCACACATTTCTGACCCTCAGCAAGTCACATAATCTATTCCTCAGCTTCCTCTTCGGTAAGGTGGGGGTAGTAATTGTATTTCGTGCGTGTGGTTGTTGTGAAAATTAACTGAGTAATGTGTGCATTACGTAGAACAGGGCCTGGCACATAGTAGAACTGCGGCTGCTTTTTGCTGTTACTGTCATTGTTGAAGTAGGAAAAGTAAAAGCCAACAGTTTTCCTTTAAATGTCCTAAAGTAAAAGTCCATTTGAAAGAGGCTGTTAAGTTGCTTGGGGGAAGGTAGCCATGTCCTCAAGAGAAGTTGACTATTTGAGGATGAGTTCTGATGCCAGAGGAATTCGTACTACTTAAATGTAGGTAATCTTCTCAGGGCGCACTGATTTCCAGATCAGCCGTGTTTTCTTATAACCAGGGTCCTGTCTGACTCGGACAAGTTTTCCCTCCATTAAGCTAACAGAGCCCAGAGGTGATAATGAGGGAAAAGGCTGATGCTAGCCTGGCTCTTGTAATAATGATCAACTTCAAAAGAAGTAGCAGTACAAAGTAAGATGCTTTTGTTTTTATTTTTTAAAGACCTGGTGTAGAGAGAGTGATAAATAGGGGAGGAATGGATCCACATTCATTCATAAGGGAGGGAAGTGTCTCGGAGCTTATAAAATGTAGCTATCCTTCTGTAAACTTCTAAGAATTCAGTAACAGTCACTTTGTAAATGCAGAATGTGGTCAGGAGGATGAGAGACTAGGATAGTGTGCTACCAGGTCAAGTAATTCACTGAGACTTTTCTGATTAGTTTTTTAAGAACCAAATTTTGAAACCGTGACACTTAGGAATAGAAATGCCTATTAACTAGTGAGATTGAATGTTATTTTCATGTAGTTGTCAAAGGAACACAGATGAAGTGGTTAAAAGTAAGATACTGTTTTTCCGTCAAACCAACAAATCCAGATGAGATGATGATGTTCAGTATGAGGGAGATGCAGTGTGCAAGGCATTCTGATTATGTGGTTAATAGCAATGTAAACTGATGGAACCTTTAGTTACAGCATGGTAGCAATATGTTTCTAGATGTAAAAGAAAAACACCTTGTTTTCCCTTCTAAATAATTTACCATTCTGAATCTGCCAAAGAAATAGGGGATCATCACACTTGTCAGAATGGCTAAATCAAAAACACAAGAAACAACAGGTATTGGCAAGGATGTGGGGAAAAAGAAACCCTTGTACACTGTTGGTGGGAATGCAAACTGGTGTAGCCACTATGTGAAACAGTGTGGAGGTTCCTCAAAAAATTAAAAACAGAATACCCTATGATCCAACAGTCACACTACTCAGTATTTACCCAGAGAATACAAAATCACTAATTTGAAAGGATACATACACCTCATTGGTTACTGTAAATAATGCTTGAAGCAGCCCAAGTGTCATCACCAGATGAATGGATGAAGATGTGGGGTGTGTGTATGACTCAGCCATAAAAATGAATGAAATCTTGCCATTTGCAACAACATGGATAGAGACAGAGAATATAATGGTAAGTGAAACAAGTCAGAGAAAGGCAAATACCATATGATCTCACTCGTATGTGGAACTTAAGAAACAAAACAAACAAGAAAAGGGACAAAAGACAACCAAGGAAACAGACTCTTAACTAACGAGAACAAACAGATGGTTATCAAAGGCGAGTGGGGGGATGGGGGAAATTGGTGAAGGGAATTGAAAGTATGCTTATCTTGATGAGCACTGACTAATGTAAAGAATCATTGAATCACTATATTTTATACCTGAAATATAACACTGTATGTTAATTATACTGGAATTAAAGTAAACAGAATTAAAAGAAATGGAGGATCAGATAAATACTTATACATAAGAAACTTAATTGAATCATCATCTATCATGAAAAATGGGAACTCATCTAAATTTCCACCAATATAAGAATTATTAAATGGTGTGGTAACCATAAAAGGGAATATTATAGAGCTATTAAGTTTTGATTGGAGAAAACTATATAGTAAGTTTGGACACACTGGTGACTTAATATAGATTTTTAAATGGTATACTTACAATGTGTACATAATTCATATAAAATTATAAGCACAGGCCATGACTAGGTGAAAACACAGTGAGGGGTTATCTCAATCTGGTTGAATAATGGGTAATTTTAGGTTTCTATATATATATTAATGAATTTTTTAAAAAGCTGTTACTTTTTTTTTTACTTAAATTTTTTTCAACATTCATTTATTTTTGTGAGAGTGACAGACTGTGAGTGGGGGATGGGCAGAAAGAGAGGGAAACACAGAATCTGAAGCAGGCTCCAGGCTCTGAGCTGTCAGCACAGAGCCCAACACGGGGTTCGAACCGACGAATCATGAGATCATGACCTGAGCTGCAGTAGGACTCTTAACTGACTGAACCATCCAAATGCCCTAAAACTGTGTTACTTCTATAATTAGAAAACAAGATGATTAGAAAACAAACAGCTGTTTTCTCATGTCACCTGACCCTCCGTTGTAGGGCTCTCCAGTGACCCAATGTTAATGTAATCTAACAAAGTCCATGCCAGTCCTAAGTCTGGCCTGCCATGAGACAGGCATTCTATAAATGTTCCTTGATTTGGAATTCAACTCTTAGGAGGTTGGACCCCAATTATTTTGTCTTTCTCTGTCAGCAGCCACAAGAAAATAAGAATCCTAATGTAAAGAGTGTCACTTTTTTTTTTTTTTGATGTTTGAAAGAGAGGGAGAGACAGTGCAAGCAGGGGAGGGTCAGAGAGAGGAAGACACAGAATCTGAAGCAGCCTTCAGATTCTGAGCTAGCTGTCAGCACAGAGCCTGACATGGGGCTCAAACCCATGAACTGTGAGATCATGACTTGAGCTGAAGTCGGATCCTTAGCCGACTGATAGGTGCCCCGAGTGTCACTTTTTTAAAAATTTTATTTTTAGAGAGAGATTCCTAAGCAACCTCCATGCTTAGTGTGGAGCCCAATATGGGGCTCAATCCCACAACCCTGGGATCATGACCTGAGTTGAAATCAAGAGTCGGATGCCAGACTGACTGACTGAGCCACCTGGGAGCCTCAAGAGTGTCACTTTTTTCTTTTTTAAGTTTATTTACTTATTTTGAGAAAGAGAGAGAGAGCAAGTGAGAGCGAGTGAGCGAGCATGTGTGCACTCAGGTGGGCAGGAGAGGGGCAGAGAGAGAGAGGGAGAGAGAGAGAGAGAGAGAGAGAGAATCCCAAGATCCCTCTTGAACTTGATCTTGATCTTGATCCCATCACCTGTGAGATCATGACCTGAGCCAAAACCAAGAGTCAGATGCTTAACTGACTGTGCCTCCCAGCTGCTTTTTTTTTTTTAAGTTAAAATTGAGAGGAGGCCAAGATGGCAGAGCAGCATGGAAGTTCTCAGCTTCTCTAATCCCTGAAACTCAGCTAGATCAGCACCAAACCATTTTTGCACACCTAGGATATTGATCTGAGGATTCACATAACAATCTGCATAACTTGAGACCCAAACCTTGTCAAGAATGTGGTGCAGAGAGGTGAACTGGGGGAGAGAGAAGCTGCAGAGGGTAGGGAAGGGATTTTTATGGGGAGAGGGCAGAGAAGGGGGGCTTGGTGTAAAGTCTCTGTTCTCCACTAGGCGGCACTGCTTAGCTTACTGGGGTAGGTCAGCAAGGCATGGGTGCATGCATATGCGCATGCGCAGAAGAGGTGAGAATGGTGTCACTCAGCTTCCTAATTTCTGCAGGAACTCTGCACTCTTACCTCCCCCAGTCAAGCATCCCTCCTTTGTCTTAGGCTTTCGTCCATTCCCCTCTTCTACATTGTCCATGTCCAAACTGTCAGCCTGCCAGGTAGTATCTCCTACCTGAATTTTATTTATCTCAGATGGGGCTGTGTTTCCAAACCCCCCATTTCTGAGGGCCCTCTGCTTAGATCGACTCTGACCCTCTGGAGAAGGGTCTCACAGAGCAATGGCCAGGTGCCAGTTGTCCCTAGAAAGTTTGTGCCATTGCACAGCAGTAAAGTTTCAGAGATTATGGCAAATCACAACACATACCTGGTGCCAGATTTCACTACACTTGGGCATCTTTGTCTAATGCCAGCAAACATGGCTGCTCTCCAGGGTCCACTGGGACCTTTGCCTGTAGGGAGGCAATATGTCTTCTGCTAAATGCCCTCCAGGCAGGGGAACTGCTTCTCCCTGTGTGCCCCATGGACCCCTGGGGCCTTGCTGCCTGCTTCTGGGGATTTGCCCTTCCTCCCCAACAGAGCAGTGCTGAGTACTGAGCTCTGGAATTTCCAACTCCTTGGTCCCCTGTTTATGCAGTCCTAATGGTATTGGAACCCTCTCCTTTCTCTCCATCAATGGTGTTGGGGACTTCTTTAATTTTTTTTTTTTTTTTTACATTTTATTTATTTTTGAGAGACAGAGACAGACTGTGAACAGGGGAGGGGTAGAGAGAGAAAGAGACACAGAATCTGAAGCAGGCTCCAGGCTCTGAGCTAGTGGTCAGCACGGAGCCCGATGCAGGGCTAGAGCCCATGAACTGTGAGATCATGACCTAAGCCGAAGTCAGATGCTCAACCAACTGAGCCACCTAGGCACCCCGGGGAGCAGATTTCTTGTTCAGTCCCTTTTGACTGTTTTTATTCTTTCTCTTTCTTTCCAGTACCCTCCTGTACTTTCCTAACAATTGTAAACATTTATGCTCTAAAAGTGGAGCACCCAAATATATAAATCAATTAATTACAAACATAAAGAAACTCATTGATAATAATACCATTATAGCAGGGAACTTCAACACTACATCTCCAGCAATGGACAGATCATCTAAGCAGAAAATCAACAAGGAAGTAATGACTTTGAGTGACACACTGGCAGGATGGACTTGACAGATATATTCAGAACATTTCATCCTAAAGTAGCAGAATACACATTCTTCTTGGGTAAACATAGAACATTTTCCCAGAATAGATCACATACTGGGACACAAATCAGCCCTCAACAAGTACAAAAATATCAAGATCATACCATGCATATTTCGAGACCACAATGCTATGAAACTCAAAATTAATCACAAGAAAAAATTTGGAAAGACCACGAATACTTGGGAGATTAAAGAACATCCTAGTAGGAGAAACCTAACAGGAGACCATGGGGATGGGGAAGGGAGGGGGGAAGACCTGGGGAGAGGGAGTGAGGCAAATCATGAGAGCCTTTTGAATGCTGAGAACAAACTGAGGGATGAAGAGGAAGCGGGGGGAAGGGAAAGGGAGGGTGATGGTCATGGAGAGGGGCACTTGTGGGAAAGAGCACTGGGTGCTATATGGAAACCAACTTGGTAATAAACTATTAATAATAAAAAAAGAACATCCCACTAAAGAATGAATGGGTTAACCAGGAAATTAAAGAGGAAATTAAAAAGTACATGGGAGCCCATGAAAATGATAACACGATAACCCAAACCTTTGGGGTGCAGCAAAGGCAGTCATTAAGAGGGAAGTATATAGCAATCTAGCCCTTCCTAAAGAAGGAAGAAAGGTCTCAGATACACAATCTAGCCTTACACCTTAAAGAGCTAGAAGATGGACAGCAAATATAGCTCAAACCAGCAGAAGACAGGAAATAATAAAGATTAGAGCAGAAGTCAAAGCTATTGAAAAACCAAGAAAAAACAGTAGAACAGATCAGTGAAACCAGGAGCTGGTTCTTGAAAGAATTAACAAAATTGATAAACCCCTAGCCAGATTGATCAACGAGAAAGAGGAAAGGACCCAAATAAAGAACATCAAGAATGAAAGGAGAGAGATCACAACCAACACTGCAGAAGTACAAACAATAATAAGAGAATATTATCAACAATTATATGCCGATAAATTGGGCAATCTAGAAGAAAAGGATAAATTCCTAGAAACATAAAAACTACCAAAACTAAAATAGGAAGAAATAGAAAATTTGAACAGACCCATAACTAGTAAAGAAATTGAATCAGTAATCAAAAATCTCCCAAAAAACAAGAATCTAGGGCCAGATGGCATTCAGGGGGAATTCTACCAAACATTTAAAGAAGAGTTAACATCTATCTTTTGAAGCTGTTCCCAAAACTAGAAATGGAAGGAGAGCCTCCAAAATCTATGAGGCCAGCATTACTTTGATTCCAAAACCAGACAAAGACCTCACTAAAAAGGAGAACTACAGAGCAATTTCCGTGACAAACATGGATGCAAAAATTCTCAAGATACTAGCCAACTGGATCTAACAATATACTAAAAGAATTACTCACCATGACTAAGTGGGATTTATACCTGGGATGCAGGGATGGTTCAATATCTGCAAATCAGTCAATGTGATTCATCACATCAATAAATGAAAGGATAAGAACCACATGATCCTCTTAATAGATGCAGAGAAAGCATTTGACAAAATACAGCATCTTTTCTTGATAAAAACACTCATTAAAGTAGGGATAGAAGGGTCATACCTCACGATCATAAAAACCGTATATGAAAGACCCACGGCTAATATCATCCTCAATGGGGAAAATCTGAGAGCTTTCCTCCTAAGGTGAGGAACATGACAAAGATGTTCACTCTCACTGCTGTTATACAACATAGTATTGGAAGTCCTAGCCTCAGCAATCAGACAACACAAAGAAATAAAAGGCATCCACATTGGCAAGGATGAAGTCAAACTTTCACTCTTCACAGATGACATGATACTTTATGTCAAAAGATTCCATCAAAAAACTGCTAGAACTGATCCATGAATTCAGCAAAGTTGCAGGATGTATAATCAGTGCACAGAAATTGGGTGCCTTTCTATATACCAGTAATGAAGCAGCAGAAAGAGAAATTAAAGAATCGATCACATTTATAGTTGTACCAAAAACCCATAAAATAAGAATAAACCTAACCAAAGAGGTGAACAATCTATACACTGAAAACTATGGAAGGCTTATGAAAGAAATTGAAGAACACACACACACACACAAATGGAAAAATATTCCATGTTCATTGATTGGAAAAACAAATATTGTTAAAATATTGATGCAATGCAAAGAAATCTACATATTCAATGCAATCCCTATCAAAATAACACCAGCATTCTTCATAGAGCTAGAAGAAACCTAAAATTTGTGTGGAATCAGAAAAGACCCCGAATAGCCAAAGCAATCCTGAAAAAGAAAACCAAAGCTGGAAGCATCACAATTCTGGGCTTCAAGATGTGTTACAAAGCTGTAACCATCAAGACAGTATGGTACTGACACAAAAACAGACACTCAGATCAATGGAACAGAATAGAGAACCCAGAAATCAACCCACAAATGTATGGCCAACTCATCTTTGACAAAGCAGGAAAGAATATCCAGTGGAATAAAGACAGTCTCCTCAGCAAATGGTGCTGGAAAACTGGACCACTTTCTTACACCACACACAAAAATAAACTCAAAATGAATGAAAGACCTAAAGGTAAGACAGGAAGCCACCAAAATCCTTGAGGAGAAAGCAGGCAAAACCCTCTTTGACCTCAGCTGCAGCAACTTCTTACTGAACATGTCTCTGGATGCAAAGGAAACAAAAGCAAAAATGAACTATTGGGACCTCATCAAGACAAAGAGCTTCTGCACAGAGAAAGAAATAACCATCAAAACTAAAAGGCAAGTGATGGAATGGGAGAAGATATTTGCAAATGACATAGCAGATAAAAGGTTAGTATCCAAAATGTATAAAGAACTTACCACATTCAACACTCCAAAACAAATAGTCCTGTGAAGAATGGGCAAAAGACATGAATAGACACTTTTCCAAAGAAGACATCCAGATGACTAATAGACACATGAAAAAATGCTCATCCTCACTCATCTTCAGGGAAATAGAAATCAAAACCATGAAGAGATACCACCTCACACCTATCAGAATGGCTAAACTTAACAACTCAGACAATGACAGATGTTGACAAGGATGCAGAGAAAGAGGAACCCTTTTGCACTGCAAACTGGTACAGCTGCTCTGGCAAACAGTATGGAGGTTCCCCCCCAAAATTAAAAATAGAACAACCCAGCAATTGCACTTGTAGGTATTTATCCAAAGGATACAGGAGTTCTGTTTTGAGGGGGCACATGCATCCCAATGTTTATAGCAACACTATTGACAATAGCCAAAGTATAGAAAAAGTCCAAATGTCCAGACTGATGAATGGATAAAGAAGAAGTGGTATATATGTGATGGAATATTACTCAGCAGTCAAAAAGAATGAAATCTTATATTTGCAGCAATGTGGATCAAACTGGAGTGTATTATGATAAGTGAAATGAGTCAGTCAGAGAAAGACAAATATCATATGACTTTACTCATATGAGGAATTTAAGATACAAAACAGAAGAATATAAGGGAAAGGAAGCAAAAATAATGTAAAAACAGGGAGGGGGACAAAACAGAAGAGACTCAAATACAGAGAACAAACTGAGAGTGGCTAGAGGGGTTGTGGGTGGGGGGGATGGGCTAAATGGGCAAGGTGCATTAAGGAGCACACTTGTTGGGATGAGCACTGGGTGTTATATGTAGGGGATCAATCACTGAATTCTACTCCTGAAATCACTATCGCACTATGTGCTAACTAACTTTGATGTAAATTAATAAAAGGAAAAAATAAGACTGAAAATTATAGACATGTTGGAATATGTCGAAAAGAGAAATGAAATGTAGATAGCAAATTAGACATTAAAAAAATAATGCAGTAGACTCTTTAGGACAAACAAAAACCTACATAAGAAAGGACTTAAAATAGTATATCACTTGCTTCTTCAGGGGTTAGGATATAAATACTGATCATTTCTTTTTTTTAAATTTTTTAAATGTTTTATTTATTTTTGATACAAAGAGAAACAGAGCATGAGGGGGGGAGGGTCAGAGAGAGAAGGAGACACAGAACCGGAAGCAGGCTCCAGGCTCTGAGCTAGCTGTCAGCATAGAGCCTGATGCGGGGCTTGAACCCACGAATGTGAGATCTGACCTGAGCCGAAGTTGGATGCTGAACCAACTGAGCCACCCAGGCTCCCCAATACTGATAATTTCTTATAAAATATTATTAAAACTTTACTGGGAAAATGAGAAAGGGAGGTGAAAGAGTAGGCAGAAGTGCATGTCTAAAACTGACCAATTAAGCAATAACATAGTGGCACCTGGGTGACTCAGTCGGTTAAGTGTCTGAGTTCAGCTTGGGTCATGATCTCGTGGTCCATGGGTTTGAACCCCGCATCGGGCTCTGTGCTGACAGCTCAGCCTGGAGCCTGCTTCAGATTCTGTGTCTCCTTCTCTCTCTGCCTCTCCCCTGCTCATGCTTTGTCTCTCTCTGTCTCTCAAAAATAAATAAATGTTAAAAAATAAAAACTAATATAAACAAAATGCTCAGAAATATAAAAGTAACTGCCTGAAAGAAGAGGTATTAGCATTAAAACTGACAAAAAATATTTGTTAAGAGCAGGATTCTAGTGCAGTGGGCTGGGGACTGTTATACTCTTTTATTTTAAATATGCAGCTTATCAAGAAGACTTGAAAGAGAAAGAAAAAAAATAAAGCTAAAATTCAATTGGAGGAATTATGGTCACCATAAGTGGTTTAAGCTAGACTTTGCAGAAAAGCATTAAAAAATTATCAAGGGCAATCATGAATGTAGCTATTGAAAATTTAAAAATGGGAACGTGCATTTAGAAATTAATCATCAAACATTTATTGAATGTCTTTTATATACTTGGCACTGTGCTAGGGATCCAAAGATGAGTCAGATAGGGCCCTTGCCCTCAGGTTCCCAGTCTAGTGGTAAGAGACATGCACACGAGTGAGTCATTTGGAGACCATATGGTAAGTCCAGGAGGAGGGGAATGTCCAGGTTGTTATGGTGACCAGAAGAGGGACACTAATTGAGACTGGAGTGAGCAAAAGGAACTTTATCTGGAAGGGGATGATGAAGAGATGCTTGCTAATTTTATTTTACTATTAAAAAAATTTTTTTAAGTAAATTCTCTTCCCACTGTGGGGCTTGAACTCATGAAGATCAAGAGTTTCATGTTGTATGGACTCAGTCAGGTGCCCCTATGATTGTTAAGTTTTTGTTTTGTTTTTGAGAGAGAGAGGAGAGAGAAAGGGAGGGAGGGGCAGAGAGAGAGTGAGGGAGAGAATAGAGAATCTTAAGTAGCTCCACACCCAGCACAGAGCCTGACTTGGGGCTTGATTCCACAACTGTGAGTTCATGACCTGAGCTGAAATCAACAGTCAGCTGCTTAACCAACTGAACAACCCAGGCACCCATGACTGTTAATTTTAAATCGGTAGGAGTGAGCTAGATGAAGGAGAAAAGGAATGATTATTCCAGAGAGAAGGAAAAGCAAGAGCCAAGGCGTGGAGTAGATACATCCCCATAGAGAGGGGCGAGGGAGTGCCGGTTCCCGGAGTGTAGAGGCAGAGAAGGAGGTAGGTGTCAGACTGATGATATAGTCATGAGCAGATGACAGTGCCCTCAATGGTATCCTAAGGATCTTAGACTTTATGTTCTATTCAGTGGTCATTCAGGGGACTTTAAAGCAGAGAATCACAATGAGATTTGCAAATTAGGAAGACCCTCGGCTGGAACGTAAGGCGTGCGGCTTATGGGTATGAGTGTAAAGGCACAGAAGCACCCAGTTCATGGCTGTTGCAGGAGCTGACCTAAAACATGAAGGGAACAGGACAGGGAGAAGAACAAAGACCGGTAGCAGGATTGATAAAAGTAGGAAGGAAAATCCAGTGTATTTTAACACCACTTTGTTAAAAGAAATTTTTTCCTGCTTCACGTAGAGAAAGGCAATTAGAAAATCATGACTGTAAGGACCTTGTTACGACTCTAACATCACTGATGTTAGTAGTGATTCTTTTTAGGTTGTAGGAATTCAGGAACCAATGCCTTTTTTCTCCATGTATTTTGTTTTGAACATGGATTACTTTTATAACCAGAAAAGGAGCATGTTCTTTTAATAGCCGTAGGAGAAAGGTAAAGGCGAGTACTGGGGTTAAGTCGGGTTTAGGGATGAGACTGCTATTAAAAGGAGTACCATAAAGTATTGACAGAAAATAAGTGAAATAAGGCAATCACAAAGGGACCATTAATGTTCTCTTCCACTCATATAAGATATCTAGAGTAATCAAACCTAGTAGTAGAATGGTGCTCCCCAGGGCTGGGGGTGGGAGGAAGTGGGGAGTTGTTTAATGCCTATGGAGTTTGAGTTTTGCAAGATGAAAAAGTTCTGGTTGCACAATCATAGAAATATACTTAACACTTCTGTACATTTGAAAATGGTTAAGATGTTAAATTTATGTTATGTCTATTTTACCATAAGTTTTAAGAATGTAGGACAGGGGTGCCAGGGTGGCTCAGTCAGTTAGGTGTCCAACTTTCACTCAGGTCATGATCTCACAGCTTCATGGGTTTGAGCCCCCTCATTGGGATTCTCTCTTCCCCTCTCTCTGCCCCTTCCCCACTCACGCTTTCTCTCTCCCTCAAAATAAATAAATAAACTTAAAAAGAATTTTTTAAAATGCAGGACAAACCTGCATTTTATGGTTATCTCTGGAATCTTACTGCATATAGAAGCAGAAATACATCGTGAATCCAGGGATAGGATTTTGGTGGCCAGTGTAGAAAGGTAGTGGGGGTTGCTGGGGAGAGTGATTTACATGGTCAGTTAGTTCTGAGATAGGGGATGGATGGGTAGAGAAGGAATAAGAGGTTAGACGGGGCCCTTGAAGGGTAGGTATGTTGGGAAGATGCTGAGTTTGTAATCAGAGAGTAGGAAACAGAAGTTTAAATATATTTTTTGGAGGTGATACTTAGTTACATTCATTGTAAATCCGATTTTCCTATTAGAAAGGAAACTCTTTAGAGGCTGGTTGGGATTATTCGTCTTTGTCCTTTGTAATGGTGGAGGAAATGAGACTAAATACCTAAATATGCTCAGTAAAATTCTTTATCAGTTGAAGAATGTGTGTATACTGAGTCTCACATATTTTTGGAAGTTGCATCCCACACATAGAAAATGCTTTTTGCTTGCCCATCTTTTCCTTCTCTGGTCTTACTTGGAGCCACAGATTGCTGAGGTGTTTGCCAAGTAGGCTCAGAATTCATATGGTCCATTTCCAGGCCCTTCTTGTTTTCTGTCAAAGGGAAATTGATATTCTCCTGAGATTTAGGAAAAATACTATGATGCTGACTGTATCCTGTAGCTTCTGACTTAATTAATGGCTTTTGGGTAGCACGTGGGCATTTCTATTTAAGCAAGCTCCTGAGGTGCTTCTGACACACACCAAAGTTGTATAACTACTGCTTGGGAAATACCAATTTTGTCTTTCTAAGGTCAAAATGACCTTACTGTATTTGCCTTTGCTATGTAATATTACCATTGCCCAATGTTGCTAGGCGTAGTTAGAGCTATGTAAGAGGTGCTCAGAGAAGTTTGGGGTAGAGTCTGGAATTTATTTTCTAGGTTTGCTAAAAAATTTATTGTCAGCAGGATACTAATATGGGTCTTTTTTTTTCTAAAAATGCAAACAAAGCAGAGGTATGTGTATTTCATGTGTTAGATGAGAAGTCAACAGCATTAACCTCCCTTTAAGAAGGTAGATTGATTTCCTCCACATTGAGGAAATTGTTAGTCGTTCGAAACTGTGTAATTTATAAGAAAAGTTTAATTATGAAAACGATGCTGTAATTTAAAAGGCTGCGAAGAAATAACATGCTTTATTAAATTTTGTGAAATGCTTTGTTTTTTGATGCAAATTATAGCAATGTTCAGCCTGTGTAAATTATTTAATAAACAAGATGTAGAAAAAAGTTGCTAGATTTATACCATCATTTTGATTTTGCAAGTACAGAGTAGGAGCCAAATGAGCTTCAATTTCATGGTCATTTAAAAGAAACTTCAAGAAGCTTTTAAAAATTGACTAATATGTTCCAGGCCTGCCAATAACATTTAGTTTTATTTTCTTAGATATGTGTAAGAATTTGCTTTTATGTCAGAAAGCTTAAAATGACACATATTCATTCTTTTTGTTGTTGTTTTTGCATGATTTTATTGTAAAATGAAATACAAGTACAGAAAACCACACCAAATAAATTTATAACATAAAGAAGGCAAATACCCATGTAATTACCACCTGTGTCAATAAAACGTCCTATCTTCAGGTCCTTCTTTGTACATCCCTATTAACCACTGTCCTGAGTTTGTGGTAATTATTTCCAGGGTTTTAAAAAATAGTTTTATTATATAAACGCTGCTCTAGACACTGTAGGTTAGCTAATTAAAAAAAAGTTGATCTGATTTTGAAATCTTTTAATTTAGGACAACACTGTTCAGTAATGGGAGCCACATATGCCATTTCGAATTTTCTAGTAGTTACATTATAAAAAGTAGAAACAAGTACAATTGATATTAACATATTTTATTTAAATATATCCAAAATGTTATTGTTACAACATGTAATCATATAAAAATCGTGGCGGTATTTTACATTCTTTTTTCTGGGATGGGGACTAAGTGTTTGAAATCTGGTGTGTGTTTTATACTTAGAGTACATCTCAAATTATACCAGCTTTGGCCAGTTGGAAGCCCGTTTTAGCTGTGGCTCCTGTATACTTGTGACTTGTGCCATCATCTGTTTTGTTTTGTTTTGTTTTTGATACTTCCTTACTTTCTAACATTCAGAATCTTCCAGACTCTTTTTGTACCTGCCCTGTCCCAACCCCAGAGTCGGCCATTTCTCCCAGGAGCCTTGGTCCCTTTTAAAGTGAGTGGTTTAACAAACCAAGATATGGGTGCTAGATATGTGCCTTGCTCCTGGGGAGCCTTTGCTAGGAGTGTAGCAGAGTCTCGTGACCCCAAGGCTTTTCTTTCCGGGAAGCAACTTTATTCCAGCTGGGATCACTCAATTGGGTTTGTACCCAAAGAACTGAGCCCCAAACACCACGTGGTGTTTTTTTTTTTAATATATTTTTTACTTCTTTGTCTCCCCTATATGGTCACACACAAACATGCAGTCTGATTAAACTGGTGTCAGGTTACAGGGTTGCGAGGGATGCTGTCATACACAGGAATAGCAAGGTTGCCTTGAGATATTTTTTTCTTTCTTTAGGGAGGGGACCCTACCACAGGAGGGAAGCTAGGGAACACATGTATGTGTGTGTACGTATATATGTAGACTGATTACATACACATAAAAGCATGCACATAATGGCATGCATATAAGTCCACGCACTTTTTAAAATACGGTAATCTTGCACGAACACCAGTGCATCCAATTCAGTTTATCCCCACAGGTTGTTTTCTTGCCTTCTCCTCTTGCATACATGCATGTTTGGTCCTCTATTCACAGTGAGAGCCCTGGAGCTCAGCAGTATAGTACATCTGGTATAGCTTCCAAACGTCTTCTCCCATTAACCACTGCAAAAAAACCAGAAAGAGTTGAGGATTTATTTGCTTTTTTCACCCACAATTCAGAGTATATAGTCACATATGGCATTTATAAATTTCTTGAATTAGTTCTTCCTCCCTCCCCCTTTAGTGTGGTTATGGTATTCACTCGAAATCCAAAGAGTATGTTTGTTTCCTTTCAGTTTTAGGTATTTCCTCCCCTAGCCACCGTTGCTGATTTAATTATTTGGATAACATTTCCACCTTCCAAAAGTTGGAACTATGTAAGAGGTACCCAGAGAAGTGTCTCCCCTTCCATCTCTCTTCCACTTCGCTTCCTCCACTCCTTGTAGGTAACTTCCATAACTGTTTTCTGGCTAATCTTGCACACATTCTGTGCTGTCTTACTTTCCCTTCCTTCTCCCATAGTATATCCAGAAGAGGAAAATCTAGAGAGACAGAAAGCACATTCGTGGTTGCCTGGCTGGGGCTGGGAGATTGAGGGCAGATGAGGAGTGGCTGCTGACAGGGACAGGGTTTTTCTGGGATGATGAAACTGTTCGAAAACTGTGATTATGGTCGCACAACTCTAAAGGTACTAAAAAGCATTGAATTGTGAAGTGTAAATGGCTATGTATAGCATGTGAATTATATCTCAATAAAGAGGTTGTGTTTTTTTGAATACTTAAATTTTTTTATCTTTATTTATTTTTGAGAGAGAGGGACAGAGTGTGAGTGGGGGAAGGGGCAGAAAGGGGGGAGACAGAATGTGAAGCAGGCTCCAGGCTCCGAGCCATTAGTACCGAGCTGGAACTCCTGAACCACAAGATTGTGACTTGAGCCAAAGTCTGACGCCCAACCAACTGAGCCACCCAGGCACCCTAGATGTTGTGTTTTTTAAAAGGTAACATGTTCTTTGTACTCTGCACTTTGCTTATTTTACCTTCAGCCTTATCTCCTGGGAATCACTTCACATCAGTTCATAGAGATCTTTAATGTTTTGAGTAGCTACTTAGTACTCTGCTGTGTGTACATAGTCTTTTCAGCTATTCTCCTGTTCTTGGACCTTTAGGTGGCTTTTAGTCTTCTTCACTGATAAGGTACTGCAGGGAATAAACATATGCTCATGCTATTGGAGGCTTGTCTTCAGAATATTTCCCTAGAAACAGGATCAGAGGGAAAATGCACATGCAGTTACTAGATAATGTCAGTTCTTTTTTTTTTCCCCATTAGTTTAAAAAATACATTTTTCACTTTAGAATAATTTTAGACTTATAGAAGCATTGCAAAGACAGTACAGACAATTAGTGTGTACCCTTCAGCCAGCTTGCCTGAATGTTAACATCTTACATAACCATTATCCATTTGTCAAAACTAAGAAATTAACATTAATACAATATTATTGACTACATTATAGATTTCACTGGGACTTTACCAAATTTTCCACTAATATTCTTCCCTTTATGATTATTGTGTTAAGAAAACAGACTGTGAGATATACCCTCTTAACAATGTTTTTGTTAACTGTACAATTATATTGTCATACAGCAGGTCTAGAACTTTCTCATCTTGGATGACTGAGACTTTATACCTGTTGAGCAGCAACTCTCCTGTTTCCTTCTCCCTCCAAGTCCCTGGCACTCACCATTCTAAATTTTCACTACCTTTATGCTCATGACTACATTTGGTTAGTCACAGCTAATTTATAAGATAATGGCCAGTTCTTTATTGAGCCTGTTCCATTTTGCATTCCCACCAGTGTGAATGAATGTGTCTTCCCATAACCTCACCAATAGACTTTATTATGAAGCTTTTTGATTTTCGTTAAAATGATGGCTGGAAATTTGCCAAATGATGGCTAGTATCTCAAATTTGCATTTCTTTTGTAGGTCAAGTTGAATATCTTTTTGTATTTTAAGGGCTATCTTTATGATCTTTTTGTGAATAGTCTTTTCATGGTTTTTTTGCTTATTTTTCTGTAGGATTTTTACCTTGTTCTTCTTTCATTTATAAAAGCTCTTTGCATATTAGAGATATTAACCCTTTATTTCTGTTGTATGTTACATATATTTTCTCCCAGTTTGTTTTGCTTATATAGAAGTTTCAATTTTATCTATTCATCTTAATCCCATTCATTTATCTCACCTATCCCCTGCCCCACCCATCTCTTCTCTGGCAACCACTGGTTTCTTCTATGTATTTAAGAATCTGTTTTGTTGTTTATTTGTCTTTCTTTTTCTTTGTTCATTTGTTTTGTGTCTTAAATTCCACATATGAATGACATTGTATGGTATTTGTCTTTTCCTGTCTTTTCAGTTAGCATTATGCTCTCTAGGTCCATTCATGTTTTGCAAATGGCAAGATCTCATTCTTTTTTATGGCTACATAATATTCCTGTGTGTGTGTGTACCACATCTTCTTTGTCTATTCATCTATTGATGGGCACTTGGGCTTCCTCTAAATGTGTGCTGTTGTAAATGATACTAATAAACACAGGGGTGTGCACATCTTTTTGAATTAGTGTTTTCATCTTTGGGTAAATGCCCAGTAGTGTAATTACTGAATCATATGGCCATTCTATTTTTAATTTTTTGAGGAGCCTCCATACTATTTTTCACAGTGGCTGCACCAGTTTGCATTCCTACCAACACTGCATGAGGGTTCCTTTTGCTCCACATCCTCACCAACACTTATTATTTCTTGTGTTTTTGATTTCAGCCATTCTGATAGGTGTGAGGTGTTATCTCTTTGTGGTTTTGATGTGAATTTCCCTGGTGATCTTCTTTTCATGTCTGTTGGCCATCTGTATGTATTCTTTGGGAAAATGTCTATTCAGGCTGTCTGCCCATTTTAAAATCAGATTATTTGGGTTTTTTTTTTTTTGGTGTTGACTTGTTTAAGTTCTTTATGTATTTCGGATATTAACTTCTTATCAGATATATCATTTGAAAATATATTCTCCCATTCAGTACATTCATTGCCTTTCTGTTTTGTCAATGGTTTTCTTCACTGTGCAAAAGCTTTTGTATAGTCCCAAGAGTTTAATTTTGCTGTTGTTTCCCTTGCCTTTGGCAATGTATCTAGAAAAATATTTACCCAAAAAGGTTTTATTTTTATGTAGCAGAATTATCAATCTTTTTTTTGTATCTGGATTTGATTTGATATGATTTTTTTAATGTTTATTTTTGAGAGAGAGAGAGAGTGCGTGCAAGCGAGCAGGGGAGGGGCAGAGAGCGAGGGAGACAGAATCTAAAACAGGCTCCAGGCTCTGAGCTGTCAGCACAGAACCCAAGGTGGGGCTTGACCTCATGAGCTGTGAGATTATGAACCTAGCCGAAAGATACTAAGCCACTGAGCCACCCAGGGGCCCCTGATTTTTTTTTTTAACATAGGCTCTGTACCCAGCTTGAAACCAAATGCAGGACTTGAACTCATAACCCTGAGATCAAGACCTGAGTTGAGATCAAGAGCAGGATGCCCAACTGACTGACTCACCCAGGCACCCCTGGACTTTAAATCATAGCTAGAAAGCCTTTCTCTGTACTCATGCTATAGAGGGATTCATCTACATTTCCTTCTAGAACTTGTTTCATATTTTACATTTGGATGTTTGATGTTTTGGAGTTTACTCTCCTATACAGGTTGAGGAATTGATTTAATCTTTTTCCAAATAACTATTCAGTGGCACCAGTCCTGTTGGTTAAAAAGGCTATCTTTGCCTCAGTGGTTTGAGGTATCTCTCTATCACATGCTAAATATGGGTCTGTTTCCCATTGTCATCACTGTATGCATGTGCCATGCACTGTTTCTAACCAAAGAGGCTTTTAAATGGGTTTTGATTCTTCTCATGGCTCTTTAGAGTGTGTTCTTAGCTCTTCTTTTGTGTTTATTTTTATATTAGAAGTTTGTAAAGAAACACTCTACCTCTGTTATAAAAGAGCTCAATCCTATCTTGTGGGGATTTCATTAAACACGTACAATAACCTCAGGAGAGCAGACGTTCGCCTTCCCACTACTTGTCTCTAAGTGTAATTCCCTTCCCTTCTTTGCTATTCTTTGTGCTGCTGTTTACTTCTCCATATGCTAATGCACCTTGCCTTACAATGTTGTTATTTTGCTTTAAATATCAGTTGTCTTGTCAGCAAAGAAGAGAAAAGAAAAATGGTCTTTTACATCTATTCACATGTTCACCATTTCCAGTTCTCTTCACCGATTTCTGTGACTCTGAGTTTGCATCTGGTACCCTTGCATGGTTTTGACTTGTCCTTACCAAGAGCAAGGGCTACCTTTCATTTCAAGCCTGCTTTCGTGTTCTTGCCTTGTTTCTGATCTTATGAGGAAAGCACTGAAGAAAACTGAGACTATTAGATTTGTGATCTTTTTTTTATGACTCAGTGGGCTGAGTTTCAGCTTTGCAAGAAGTATGTAAACTTTAATGACTTAAGGTAATTTGTAGAGGAGGGAGTTACTGAGTTAGATCTCATCCCAGGATCACCAGACTTGCCACTTGGTGTATTGCTAGTCACCCCACCATGAGGCTTAGGAGATACTGCAGATAATTTTAATATTAGATTAAGAGAAACATAATTAGGAATGTAAATCTGCCCAAAGCCCCTAATGTTCTGTAATGTGCTGTTCAGTCCCAAATTAATGATGTTTTGGTTGGCTCTATTATCTTCTTCATTAATAGAAAATTGTAGTGTTGACTCTGAAAATTAGTATTATTTGGGACCTATGAGACTATTTCTACTCTTTTAAAAACCAATCCATTTAAAAGTTTAATGTGGTTTCAGCCTTTAAAGTAGGCATGGCTTCTGGGTTTAAGTTAAGCCTCTTTATTTTTTTCTCCTATGTTATTTATATGGTAGTCAGTCTATAAATAGGTGCGAGATTAATTTTTACTACTGAATTTTAGAAAATTCTCACCAAACGTGGACTTTACTCACTGGCCTGTAGGGAGTCGGTTTGTTTCCTGTAGCCATCAGCGGGCGTGTGGTACACGTGAGTGTTGCATGTCACCAGTCTGGTTGTGATGATTGATTTGTTCAATTAGCAGTGAAGGACAAGCTTGTCCCTGGAAAGGGACACGACAGAGCCAGGATTAGCACAGTGAAGCATTTCAAATGGGCAGCATTTCAACTAAGGAGCCCTTTTAGAGAAAGGTTAGATTACATGCTGGTGGAAATACATGCTTGGTAATGTTTTATATTGTACTTTTGCCCTTTGACCAAGAATTGCCCTTACCATTATAGATAATAATTTTGTAAGGATCTCATTTAGATGCCTATATTTAATTAACTTGTTCTGTGAATATTTTACATTTCTCCAAATGTTTTTAAAAAGAGCTCTTTTACAATAAGCCTAATTCTAATGATTACTGCTTCATAACCGAGAATTTTTTAATAGGAAGCAAGACCCACCACACTACATAGGACACCTTCCAACTATGATAAGTTAAATTTGCAAGTGGTGAACAGGGAGCGGGTACAGAGGACACTGATAATGGTGTCTCTTCTCAAAGACGAACACGCGTTTCTTCACCCAAACTTAACAGTAGGCTTATGAAGTAGGAGCTCTGACTTGTGGAGCTAAGTCTGAAACACATGTTTCTTTGATTTCTATTACTTCACGCTGCTTCCAAAGACCCACACAGTTAATGGAATGCTGGGAATGTATAGATGGCACAAATCTTTCTTAAAGCCTAGAGTTCCTTCCCTTTACCCTCATCAAACCAGTTCTTGGAGGATCCAACATAAAAATAATGAACAGACTTGCATTTCAACTCTTGTCTTTCTCTTGTGTCTTTCTGTCTGTGTCTCTCCATCCCTCTGTGGGTATATAACTAAAAAGGAAAAAAGAAGCTACGTGCATCACTAGCTAGTTGTCAGCCTTTAAGTAACGGGAAGCTTGCTAAGATGGTTCTTAACTGCTCTTCCAATTTTCTGTAATTTATAACGATAAGATGTCCATCTTTTTTTATTGCCAGTTAGATGAATACACAATGACATTTCTGTGTTTAAATATATGCCTTTATTTTCAGAGCTCTGTATTAGTGACCATTGTGTTTAGCTGTTTAACTGTCTGAATTTATGGCTCAGAAATGCTTTGTTTAACAGTCTTGCCCTGAGGGGGCCTTAGATTTCAAATGTAGTTTATGCTTTTAACAGAGAGTTGCTCTCCTGGTGTGGTCTTGATGTACTAAGTAAAATGTATATCTCTTCTTTTTTAAAATTTTAAACATTTTTATTTACTTTTAAGAGAGCGTGAGAGTGAGTGGGGGAGGGGCAGAGAGACAGGGAGACCCAGAATCTGAGGCAGGCTCCAGATTCTGACCTGTTAGCACAGAGCCAGAAAGCCCCAGGAGCTGTGAGATCCTGACCTGAACCGAAGTCAGATGCTTAACCAACTGAGCTACCCAGGCACCCATAAAATGTATCTCTCTTTTCCAAGCATTGCGTCATTTCTAAAAGTTACTTTGAATGAAAAGCATATAGTGCTGTGTGAAAGGCTCTCTAAAATACTTTACCGTTTAAATGTATCTCATCAGAAAGAAAATGGGGGCTCTTTGGTGGCTTATTCAGTTAAGCATTCAACTCTGGACCTCGGCTCGGGGCATGATCTCTGTCAGTGAGTGGAGCCCCAGTTGGCTTCCACACTGCTGGGATTCTCTCCCTCGCTCTCTGCCCCTCCCCCATTTGTGTGCACATGCATTCTCCCTCCCTCAAAATAAATATTAAAGGGGAAAAAAAAGAAAATCACAAGCATAGATGAAAATAGCTAGGGATGCTGTTGGGTGTTTTTGTGCGGGTTCTGGCTCTTCATCCTGGTTCCTCTAGAGGCATCAGCTCCGGCTTTTGCCTGCTGCCTTCATGGCGCTGTCTGGTCAGCAGGCCTGACACCTAACACGGCAGTGGCACAGGGGTGATTTCGAAGCTGGGACTGGGGTTTGTCCTGAGAAGAGTGAGAAACCTTTATTTCACATCTGGAAATATTTCTGAAGGGAGATTTTCATGGGTTAGATTCAGAGCAGTTCAGTTTTTGGAACTGTTCTCACAGTTCTTTTGGCTTCTCCCCTGACTCAGCGTTGAGTCATGAGGATGCATTGGATTAAAGCTGCTGCTTCTCCCAAAGCACTCAAAACACTTTGGCAGGGAAATTATGCTCCTAACATCTGCCTCAAGATGGGCAGGTGGAGAGCTGAAGTGATGACCGGTGGGTAGGGGCAGTGGGATGAGTGGGTCTCCTCCCGCCTGGTTAGGGCGACTGTTAACTGTCTAGACCCTGGAGCACTCCATCTTTTCAGGTCTGTCTCCCGGGGAGTGAAGGCCCTGGCCCATCTGCAGAATGTTCTTGTTATTCCTACATCACCAGTATGTCTGGTTAGGCACATCTCCTCCTGGTCCAGTGAGTAAGGCCCCCTTGAGCGAATTGGGCATTTTAGGAAGCACATCCTCTCTCTCTGTCACGTTATAGCGTCCTAGAGCAGAAATTCCTGCCTGTGCCCCGTGAGAGAGGAAGCCTGTGCCCAGCACCACATTAGCCGTGGGATAATCGAATACGTACGTGTGGTGGCACTAGCCCAGGCCCGTTATCTCTGCCCACTTTTTGCTTCTGTGGCCGGTGTTCTTACAGCACCAGGGACAATGCCTTGCAGATAGATAGTGGGTGTGTAGTAAATGTGTTTGCTTCCTATTATTTGAGTTTCTCTTTTGTTCTTTCCTGCTGGTGATTTATGAGTAGATACTTTAGTAGTTGTCCAGCAAAGTTCACAGCCACCTCACAGCTTCCCACCTCATCTGTTTTAACATTCCTTCTAGCTCCCCACTGACAGATCCCAGAGAAAGGAAAGGGATGTGTGCCTTCCACAGATGCCAAGGTGTCCCCTGAAAGAGAATCATTCTAATGGCAGGTGGTGGTAATGCTTAAAAAAAAGCCCTAGACAAATGTGGTGTTTATAATTTTGTATACCCAATAAGATTATAGTAATTTTAGTCATTCTGAAATTGCTTTCACTTGAAAGGTGAAATACTTAGATGATTTAAAAAAATTTTTTTAATGTTTATTTTTGAGAGAGAATGAATGAATGAGAGGGGGAGGGGCAGAGAGAGACAAGTAGACACAGAATCTGAAGCAGGCTTTAGGCTCTGAGCTGTCTGCACAGAGCTGGATGCGGGGCTCCAACTCACAAACCGTGAGATCATGATCTGAGCCAAAGTCAGATGCTTAACCAACTGAGCCACCCAGGTGCCCCAATACTTAGATGATTTTTTTTAATGTCTTTATTTTATTCTGAGAGGCAGAGACTGAGCAGGGAAGGGGCAGAGAGAGAGGGAGACAGAATCCGAAGCAGGCTCCAGGCTCTGAGCTGTCAGCACAGAGCCTGACATGAGGCTCAAACCCACAGACTGTGAGATCATGACCTGAGCCGAAGTCGAACTCTGAACCGACTGAGCCACCCAGGTGCCCTTAGATGATTTTTTAATTTGTGGCTTGACGAGGGTAGGAATATAGCTGACAATTTTATCATCGAACTGAAGTTCTTTTTCTTTCTAAAGCCAAGTTCTAATTCCAAGGAGCGGTGTGCTGGTAGTGCCTATAAGTATGAAGCTCTCACCTTTATATACAATAATTTTGTATCTTATAACAAGCATTATTGTTAAGGGGAAGAAAAGATTGCTACTATCTTGTTCAGACCTTGAACTGGTAACGTATCAGTATTTATCCATGTTACTGCTAGTGCCTTAATGGCATAAATAGTGTAAAATCACTTGATAATCACAGATGGGCAGATTTCACATGAGAGTATTATGTTTTGGGGCTTTTTCCCCGCTGTCTGCATATTTTAATTTTGTCTTTCTCTCTGAATTGCCAGGCTAGTACCTAGCTTTCTTCTTCTAAGGTAGAAAGCACAAAATGTCTTCATTCTTCTGGCATGTGAAAGTAAAGATATTTCTGCTGTGTGCTTTCCCGAGGACCCTGGGATTCTGCAAGATTGCACACTAAAGAACAGGAAAAATAGGGTGGAAGCAGCCTCCAGAGCCTCTGCAGCTTTGTAACCGGCTCACTCACAAACTCCAGCACCAAGAAAATAACTAGTACTTAGGGAGATAATTGGAGGGACAGGCCAGGCACGTCCTCCCGGTGGCAGAGGCTGCCGCAGGGGATATTAAAAATGTACAAAACACTTTCGTCTCCGAAGCAGTTTCAGAATTCAGCAAGAATTATGTGGGGGAAGGCGGTCGTGGTTCAGATCTCCGACACTGTCACCCCAGCCCTGCAGACTGCTGCAGTGTGCACCGGCTTCTCTTCTCCCACTCAGCCCTCTGTGTGAACCAAGACGCAGACCTCCCGTGCTTGTCCGCTAACTGGATTATTTGTCTTATAATAAGAAAATGATTAGTACACAATGGCCAGAAGATGGAAACATTCTAAAACCCATTGATCCATGAATGAATGGATAAATAACATGTGGTATGGACATACAAAGGAATATTGTTCAGCTTCAAAAGAAAGGAACTTCTGACACGTGCTATGACATAGATGAGCCCTGAAGATACTATGCTAAGTGGAACAAGCCAGTCACAAAAAAGGACAAATACTATGTAATTCCACGTAATGAGTTACACAGAGTAGTCAAATTCCCGGAGGCAGAAAGTAGAATGGGGGCTTCTATGTAATGGGTCCACAGTTTTGGCATGGGAGGGTAGAAAGTTCTGGAGATAGATGGCAGTGATGGTTGCCAGACGATGTGAATATAATTAACACCATTGAACTGTACACTTAAAAATGCTTAAACATATTTTTTGTATATATTTTACCACAAAAATCACTTTTGTGGTGTATTTTACCACCGAAAATGTTAAGATTGATTTGTAAAGTATACATTGTAGTAGGGGAAGACGTTTTATCTCTCTGTTGCAGATATTTCTCGCACACTGTCATTGTCTTTCAACTCCACAGTTTTTGACTCTCCAGACACTCTATATCTTATGGCATGATATGCATTTTGTAGTATGTTTATAAAGGTCTTCCTCACCTCCAAGGTTATAAAAGAAAACAAGATCTGTGTTTTCTTCTAGCACATACACTTTTTCTTTTTTTTTAATGTTCAAGTCTGCTCCATGTAGAGTTCATTTTGGTTGGGGAGGCTGTGCTTTAGGACAGTGCGGCAAGGATGTTACCAGGACTTTATTATTTTTGACGATTATTAGGACTTCAGAAAAGCAACCTTTGCTCTCTGGGTCTTAAGAACTGCTGAATTTTAACTTGTATGGATTTCAGAATGGAGAGCTGAGGGGATAAGAGACATGAACTCTGTGCTACCTGATGAATTATGAGGACTTTTATAACATGCTGGCCTGAAAAAGATCACATTTCTTTCCTTTTTGACAAGCTGACCTAGCACTTTTTTTATGTGAGAAACATCAAGCAGAGAGAAGGTTGACAAAGTCCCTTAAAAGTCAACATCTCATTTAAAAGGCATAGTCCAGGGGTGCCTGGATGACCCAGTTGGTTGAGCATCCAACTTCAGCTCAGGTCGCGATCCTGAGGTTTGTGAGTTCAGCCCTGCATCGAGTTCTGTGCTGACAGCTCAGAGCCTGGAGCCTGCTTCGAATTCTGTGTCTCCCTCTCTTCTGCCCCTCCCCCAACTCGTGTTTTGTCTTTTTATTTCAAAAATAAATTTAAAAATAAAACATTAAAAGAAAGAAAGCACAATCCAGTTTGGAAGCAGAATAACTGACGTTGGTACCCAGGCTTTCCTCTGACATATTCCCGAGGCATGTCGTGCTTGCTGGCCGCAGGTGGCTGCCCTTCTGAGTGGGGAGGAAAACACCTGGCTTCATTTCCCATCATTTGAGGTCTCCACTCTGAGGAGAGACCCGGTGAACTTAGTGCCTTGCAGGTGTCCACAAAGAGCTGGATGGGCAGGGGTAGGTCTTGGTGGCACCTGGAATGTTGTGATTCTAGATCAGAAGCAGTCTGGATGCCGAAATGGGAAGACACTCCAAGTCCATAATCATTTTTCTTTTCATCCATTGTTTGGTGGAAAAGGCTGTGGACAGTGACTAGAAGGACTGAGTCCTTATCCCTGCTCTGTCGCTCTCTAGTTGTTTGACACTGGAAAGTCAGCTAACCAATTCGAGCCTCACTTTTTGTGGCTGTAAAATGAGGCAGTTGAATCAGATACTCTGAAGCCCCCCAGAGAACTCCAACAGTCCGTGTGGTGTGCTGGCACAGAGGGCTTCTGCGTCCTGTGGCGCACGCTCCATTCGTCATCAGTGTTTGTGGTCCTGCCCCTGCTCACCCCAACCCGTCACACAGACCCGAGGAGCGAGTAGGCACGCGCATGCTTTCTGACCGAGCAGTCCAGGGAAACTTGGACCTATCCTTAGGGCATGAGTGGCTTTACATCTGCCCTTTGTCATTTCCTCTTGGTTTGGGCACTTGTGTTAATAACATCACATTTAACAACTTACTATATATCTTCATGGATATATAGAGAATAATTCATATATAAATAAGAAGTGCTGAGAATCTGCACATACCTATAAGAAAGACAGTGTACTAGAAATAGAGGAAAGAGAACGTGCTAAATAATGCACTAAATATGAAGAAAGGTGTTGTTTTCCTGGGGTCAGTGCGTTTGGTTGGATTGGATCCAGGAGTGAATTTTCTTTTTCCTGACTTTGAAAGAAAGAATTCCTGGAGGAGATTAGTTAGGGTTTGACACTGAGCAATCGGTAAGTTGTTTGGGTGGTAGTATAGAAGTTTACTTAACACTGAATTCATGTCAGACGCTGGGTAGGTGTTGTACATATTATTTCATTCTGGAAATAGACCTCCAGAAGGAGTGTTAGTATCTTCATCTTTCCAACGAGAAAACTGAGGCCCAGAGAGTTTGAGTAACCTCCTCAGGGTTTCAGAGCAAATAAGCAATGAAAATCAGTGCTCTCTGACCTCAGGGCCCATGATTTTTATATATATAGCATGCTGTCTGTTTTTCATTCTTTTAGAATCACTGAAAATATACAATCTTAGAATTATATATATTTTTCCTAAATGTGTCTTTTTACAAATGATCCTATCTGTGTTTTGAGGAAATTTATAGTTAATGAGATTATCTAATGTAAAAGGAGGTGAAGTGAAGGTGATCATGATACTGTATCAATCAAGGTCTTAGCCGTAAGCAACTGATAAGAAGTGATAAGTTATAAGAAACTTATTTAGGGTAATTTAAGCAGAAGAGGAATGTATTAGAAATGCATTGGGTTGGTTGCCTGGGTGGCTCAGTTGGTTAAGCATCCGACTTCGGCTCAGGTCATGATCTCACCTCTAGTGAGTTCGAGCTCCGCGTTGGGCTCTGTGCTGACAGCTCAGAGTCTGGAGCCTGCTTCAGATTCTCTCTCCATCTCTCTGCCCCTCCCCCACTCACTCTTTGTCTCTGTCTCTTGTCTCTCTCTATTATATATAAAAATATTTTTTAAAAAAGAAATGCTTTGGGTTGCCCACAGCCTCTCTGGAAGTGTCCGAGAACCAGGTTCAAGCTCAAGGGCCGGGAGCAGGCCTCCTGTTCTGTTGAACAGCTGATCCATGAGGGCTTGCTGCTGGTGCCCTGCCCAGGACCCTGCAGCTTGAACCAACCTCTCCTTAGTGACCTTTTAGAAGTCTATAACTATAGTTGCTCCCACCCAACACTAATAATGGAATTTGCATGCTCCCCTATTCTTGTCATTGGTTTTGACGTAAACACTAGGCATGACGATTCATGATCAACATGGCCTTTGTTGTTGTTGTTGTTGTTGTTGTTGTTGTGCCCATGTCCTAGAGCAAGAAAATTGGAAAGGGAATATGTGCCATTTTCTCTTCGATTGTAGGAAGGGGACTCTACTTCCTAAGGAAGGGGATTCAGATCCGGTGGCCAGGAGAATGACAAATGGCTCCAGTAGGTGACAGTTGTGTTAGCAATTCTGGGAGGTTGAGCAGGGGCAAATTGATCATCAAACTATAAAACAGAAGGCTAAAGATAAACACATAAGATTTAGGCAGGAATTATTTTACCTAAAGTATAAATTTGGGCTTAAAGAAAGGAAAACAATATTGACTGATGGACGGAAAAATAAAATGTTACAAATATATCCATACAATGGAGTATCTGGCAATAGGAAGAAGTGAAGTACTGATACATACTGCAACATGAATGAACCTTGAAAACATTACAGTAAGTTATGAAAAAAGCCAGTCACAAAAGATCATGAGTGGTTTGATTCCATTGATAGGAAATCTCTAGACTAGGCAAATACACAGAGACAAAAGAGAAGGTTAGTGGTTGCCTCGGGCTTGGGTGGGGGTCGGTAGGGAGGGAACAGACTAATGGTACGGGTCTCCTTTCAGGATGGTGAAGTGTTCTCGAATCGATGGTGGCAATGCTTGCATGACTGTGTGAGTATATACTAAAAACCACTGAAATGTCTGCTGCAAGCAAGAGAGTGGTAGGGTATGTGAATTATGTCTCAGTAAAGATGTCATTAAAGAAAGAAAGTGAAGCAGGGAAATTTAGGCAACAAGGCTGTCAATTGAGGGGCAGGAAAGGCTCCCCAAAATGTAAATCGTGGCTTACCTTACATGATCTCTTGAAATCTGGTTTTCAAGGGACAACACTGAGACTTGTCCTAGCACCAACCCGGCGAAGTCTCTGTGGGGAAGGAAGGAGAGCAGTCCCATGGTTCTTGCTGAGGGGGAAATGGTAGGCTTGTCACTGGTAATGAATAGTTGGCTGGTGTTGACATTTATGAAATTGAACAATTAAGGAGTTAGAATTTGATTTAAACTTGTTAACTATAGCTGAATATCAGGTTTTAGACCTTAAGGAAATTACACTGTGATTGAAAGAAATATGACACCAACATGATATTTTAATTGACTTATCTGGCTGCCTATGCACTCAGATGTTTTGTATTTTAAATGAAAAAAATTGTTTTTCAGAAACTCTATCCACTTTTCCACACTATAGTTGTTGAAATGTCAGAGAGTTGAGAACATGTAGGCACAATGTAGCTTTGTGGGAGAGGTGACCTTCTAGATCCCAAAGGGTTTCAAGGACTGATTTCTGTAAAGCAATTAAAATTGCATAGTCCTAGAAAAGGCCTTTAGAAGAAAAGGAGGAAAGGTTCTTAAACACAGACCCAGATGCTGGGAGGAGAATACATACAGTAATTGTGACCTTGGCATTCTCACTGTGAATTTCCACACAGTTGCTGTCAATTACGTTCTCTATTCTGTATACTTGTTTGCACATGATTTTGTTCTTCTATGTGAAAAATAACCTAAGCATAGTTCAAGGATCTTCAGCTTTGTAACCTGAAAGAATGTATTAGTTTGTACTCTGGCAACACTTTTTTTTTGGAAGAACAATGACCAAGATGAAGAGAATGGATCCTCTACAAATTAGAAATTTTAGTAACTTTGTATGCTAGTTTGCAAGGTAACAATAGAAAAGACCTTTACTGAAAGCATAAATATAAACACTTTGAATTAGTGTTGCATTTTCCAGAGGGAACTGTATTTCAGCACAAGAATGAAATAGATTAGCACAGTGACAAGATGTTTGGGCCCCTCTAGCTTTCCCTAGTTTTGATATTCTGTGTTTCCTGGATCAGTAATGGCTACCTGGGTGATGTGAATAGTCTCAGGGACTACATTTGAAAAGTCCTCTATCCTGTCGTGGGAACCTCTTCACTGTGTCACCTGAGCAGTGCTGAGAAAAGAGGGCTGGTATTACCATTGTTACCCTCTCAGCAGCCCTAAAACATCTACCACATGAAGTGCGGCCTCCTTATTTTGGCATCCGACCACTGCTACCTAGTTCCCACCTACCTTTCCAATGTATCACACGTAGAGCTGATGCTTTCATCCAATTGGCTTCTTCCCTGATTATCATCCATTCCTGCCTCTGTTTTATAACATTGTAGCATTTCTTCCCTTTGTTGAGGCTGCCTTCCCCTTATTTCCCATCATATCTCTTGGTCTAAATCATACTCTTCCATCCAGGACCACTCCAAATACTATATTCTAAATCACATGAAGTCCCTCACTTAAACCCTCTAGAGCTTCACAACTATAGCACTTTTTACTTCTTTGGTGCTGTCCTGTTTCTACCTTGTTTCATAGATGTTTTTGTGTGTTACTGATTGAATTCTGTCCCCTCGAAAGATAGATCCAAGTCTTAACCCCAATAATTGTGAATATGACTATTTTTAAGTTAGGTCTTTGCAGATATAATCAAGTTAAGATGAGATCCTACTGGAGTAGACGGGGCCCTAATCCAATGAGTGGTGTCCTTTAAAGAAGAGGGAAATTTGGGTAGAGAGACAGAAAAGAGCGAGACAGAGTGAGTGAGGAGGAAGACTTTCATGTGACCAGAGAGGCAGAGATTGGAGTGATGCAGCTGTGAGGTAAGGAGTACCAAGGACTGCCAGCAGCAGCAGAAGCAGGGAGAGGCAAGGAAGGACCCCTCCTGGAGCCTTCAGAGATAGTATGGCTCTGCAACACTTCAGTATTGGAGTTCCAGCCTTGAGAATTGTGAGAGAATAAGTGTCTGGGTTTTTTTAAATGTTTATTTTTGAGAGAGAGAGACTGAGAGAGACAGAGTGTGAGGGGGGAGGGCAGAGAGAGAAAGGGAGATGCAGGATCCAAAGCAGGCTCCAGGCTCTGAGCTGTCAGCACAGAGCCCAACGCAGGGCAATCATGACCTGAGCCAAAATCCGATGCTTAACTGACTGAGCCACCCAGGTGCCCCAAGTGTCTGTTGTTGTAAGCCACCCAGAGTGTGGGAGTTTGTTAAAGCAGCCCTAGCAAACTGATACAGTGAGTTTATCTAACCTCTCTGACTGCTGCCTCTGCCGCCCCTGTGCATTATGCTGTAAATTGGTTAAAAGTTTGGGATGTAATTTGCTCATTATTGTCTCCTCAGCATGGACAGATTCATTCAGCTATGTTTTTTTAAAAACAAGTTCCCGTTTTTGAGGGCACCTGGGTGACTCATTTGGTTGGGCATCTGACTTCAGCTCAGGTCATGATCTCATGGCTCGTGAGTTTGAGCCCCATGTAGGGCTCTGTGCTGAGAGCTTGGAACCTGGAGCCTGATTCAGATTCTGTGTCTCCCTCTCTCTCTGCCCCTCCCCAGCTCGTGCCCTGTCTCTTTGCCTCTCAGAAATGAATATATGTTAAAAAATTTTTAAAAATAAGTCTCAAAAATAAGTAAACATTAAAAAACATTTTAAAACAAGTTCCTGTTTTTGAGATATAATTTATATATATATAGTAAAACATCCTTTTGAGTCATACAGTTTTTACAAATGTGTAGTCTGTGGCCACCACCACAATACCAAGATACAGGACTTTTCCATCAACCCAAAAACACTTCTTGTAACCCATTGCAGTCCCCTCTTCATTCTCCCAGTCCCTGGCCATCAGTGATTGGTGGGTTTTGTCATTTTTAGAATGTCATTATCAGTGGAATCTTATAGCATGTAGCCTTTTGTGTCTGGCTTCTTCACAGTGCATAATGCCTTTGAGATTCATCTACACTCTTGCCTGTATCAGTCTGCTCCTTTTTATTGCTCATTGAGCTAATTTTTATGGAGGGTCGTTATGCACTAGCTGTTGTGCGAATATTCTGCGTATACAGGAATGAATAAGGTGGGCACTCTCTCTGCCCTCTCGTGGTTTGTGGATCAGACAAGTACACAAAGAAAGAATATCATTCGTGCCGTAATGGTGAAAGTGCAGTGTCTCATGGGAGCAGAGGAAGAACATTTTAGCTCACATTTGAAGGATCATGGAAGCTTCCCAGGGGGGCTGCCACTGAACTTGAGACCTGAGGTTCAGTGATTAGGCTGCGGGCAGGTGATGGGAGAGATGAATGCACACTTGTACCAGCTCATAAGAGTTGACTTAAAAATTCAGGAGCTTGGGAGCTGGCTGTTGAACCAGTGATAGCTTGACATGGGTCATGGTGGGAAGTATTTACACCACTGATACTGTTAAATACCTCAAATTGGAAAGTTGTTTTTCTTCTTTAGAGTTTCCCTGTGCACCACATTGAATGGACGAGCATTATATCCAGAGGAGATTGCTAACTGTGAGAGCAAGAAGGACGATGGTGTTTCTGCAGAACTGAAATAAAATCAGTAGAGTTTAAGTGTAGAGTGTTGAGGCAAGAAATGACAGCTGGAGAATTAGGTGGCAGCAGATTGTATTGGGGGACGTAAGCTGTATTAATGAGCCATGATGTCATTTTCTTATTTTAATATCTGTGTCAGTTTCTGGCTTGGTTTCAATCGATTGATTATTCTCACTAGGGAGAATTGTCCTCTTCCTTCTTTGCATGCCAGGTGGTTTTTGATGGCACATCAGAAACTGCGAGTTTTACCTTGTTGAGTGTTTCGTATTTTGGTATTCCTATACATCTTGGGTACTTTCGTTGTGGGATGCAGGTAAGTTTTACTTGGACACGGTTTGATCATTTTGCTCATTTGTTTAAGATTCTTTGGGACCAGAGGAATGCTCAATGTAGAGTTAATTTTTCCTGCTGTTGGAGCCAAGATCCTTTGAATTTTCGTCTGGCTGCCCCATCAATTATTAGGTTTTCTAGTCTGACTGGTGGGAACAGGCACTATTCCTTAGCCGTGTTTAAGAAGGTACTCAGAGTTTCCTATAAATTCAGGGTCATTCTTTTCTTGGCCTTGAATAGTTCCTCACACGTTTGCAGTGATCAATTTCTGGTCAACACTTGAGGGGGACCCTCTTGAGTTCTCTCTCTCAAGCACCCTCCTCCCTACAATTCTCTCCTAAAGACTCTCTTTACCTGATTTTCCTGGATTCTTAGTTCCATGTTCTAATTTCAGGAAGTCTGCCTGACTCTGCCTAGTTCTCCCTAGATTTTTCGACTGTTTGAGATGGAAGATATGTTGGGTTCCTGGTGTTTTTGCAGAACTAGTATAAAATCAGTATTAAATAAATAAAACCATTGATTTTATCATAGCTAAATAGTAGCTGAATCAGTCAATCAAATCATTGGCTGGACCTAATATCAGTGGAGGGCAGTTAAAGAGAGGATTACATGGGGGCTGGTGGGGTCAGATTTGCTTTTTGAAAACATCAATTTGAATATCATACAGAAATAGATTGAGGGTGCCTGGGTGGCTCAGTCAGTTAAGTGTCAGACTTAGGCTCAGGTCATGATCTTGTGGTCCGTGAGTTCGGGCCCCGTTTTGGGCTCCATGCTGACAGCTTGGAGTCTGGAGCCTACTTTAGATTCTGTGTCTCTCTCTCTCTCTCTCTCTGGCCCTCTCCTGCTCACATGCTGTCTTGCTCTCAAAAATAAATAAACATTAAAAAATTTTAAAAAAGAAACAGATTATTTTGCTCACCTGTTAGAGTGGCTGGGGACCTGAAAATAAAAGACAAGTTTGGAGTGAGGTAAAGCAGCTACAGTGGTACTGCAGTAATTCAGTTAAGAGATGGTGGTGACTGCGGCGCCTGCATTGCTCCGTCGGTCAAGCGTCCGACTTTGGCTCAGGTCAGGCTCTTCCTGTTCGTGAGCTTGAGCCCTCCATCGAAGTCTGTCTGACAGCTCAGAGTCTGGACCCTGCTTCAGATTCTGTGTCTCCCTTTCGCTCTGCCCCTCCCCCGCTCGTGCTCTGTCTCTCTCTCTCTCTCTCTCTCAAAAATAAATAAAAATTAAAACAAATTAAAAAAAAAGAAATAATGGTAACTGAAACCAGAGAATAGTCAATACAGGTTAACAACAATGTCCACATGTGAGAGGCATTGGTGAGGTAGAAAATGTGAAACAAACAGGACCAATAACAATGGAAAATGAGTAGGTTAAGGTTCTGAGAAAACAAATCTATTAAAACTCGGGTCTGATTCATAAAATAAAAGATATTGCACACTCCAGAAGCAGAGTAAGTATGAATTCAGAGAGGATGCCCACCAGAGGTTGAATCCGAAAACCCGAGTATGGGTCTGGAAGGCAGTGACACTAAGCCCTTGAGAAAGAGAAGAAAAAATGCTTTTAGGAAAGGAACCTTCTCAGATCTTGCTATGCTATGGAATTGGGGCATGCAAAATGTGGCCGCATTTAGTGTCCAGATACCACTTTTAAGTACATAGATTGGTCATAACAATTAGCATCTAAAAAAATATCAGGAAAAATTATGTGGAAAAATGGATAGTTTACTAATCAGTTAAATATCAGTAAAACAAGAAACCTTATACTTTATGTACCTAATGAATATACTTAATAAGGAACCTTATAATTGTGAACTTAAGTACAAAAGTTATTGATGGGGCTTTGGGGAAACACGTGAGTTAATTTAAATGTCTTTTGCCTTTTAGTAGACCTAGAAGTAGAAGAATATAAATTCCAAAAGAGCAGGGACTCTGTTTAACCTGCTGTATCTCCAGCTTCTAGTCTGGCATGATAGCAGATACTTAATACATGTGTAAAAGTGGATGAACACATTGTAAGTGTATTCAGTAGATCAGGAGAGCAGTATACAAAAATAGTATCAACATATATTTTATCTTTGGGCCCAATAATCGCAGTTTCCAAAACTACCTGTCAAGGATTTAAAATGTCAAAAATCTTAGCATTGTATTGAAGTACGAACCTTGAAGAATTAGCTGCAGACGGAATATGCATTTGACAGAACCCCCCTTCTTCCCCCCTTTTTTTAAGGAAGAACAAACCTCATTACCCTGTGCTGGAGTCCAGCTCCAGCAGGTCCAGGGCTCCTGGAAGGATGGACGGTGTCAGTGAAAGGGAGTGAGAGAGCCTTGGCTTCTTTCTGATCACCAGGCAGGCATCTCTGCACTGATAAGAGAGTCAATTTTATTTATTAAAAAAATGTATGGGGCACAAAACAGAAGTGGCAATTGCCTTAGACAATGATTTCTGATGATAAATTCTTTGGTTTGTAAAAATTTCCTAGAACATAGATTGGTAGAAGACTCATGCGTAATCTTTATCAATAGTGATTGATGTAGGTGATTTAGATGCTTATCATATGGGGAAGGAAGGTATCTTTAGCATTCAAATACAAGGCAATGTTTTTAGCATAGCAGAGGCAAAAGTTAGTTCTTTGTGAGCAGGGGTCAATAGCCTGTTTTCTCTAGGGTAACAAAAACAGATTTCTCAGGAAATGTAATATTTGCTCCCATAAACACGAAAGAAGTAATTCCTATAAGTCTTTCACAAGGTGCAATCAGCATTTCAGGGCCAGAATAAGGAGACAAGTCACTCCTGATACTAGTCAGCCAGGCATCTTGGGGGTTGGTGCTTAAGCAAAAATAATCGAGTGGAGGGTAGACACTGGTCACCTTCTGATGGCAGGAGCCTTGCAAACCCACCTTACCTCACAAGGAGATTTCTCAACTTTCGTGACTTCAGAAACAGCTTCCAGCAACCCTAACTATGTGTTGTTTCACTTTTATGTTTTTGGTATTAGCTGCCAGTGGGAGGAAAGCAGTTCAGTTGCTTGCCTGCAGTCTTTCCTGAGAAAGAGAACTAAGATCCTGAGAAAGGCTTGTCAGTGCCTTGATGTTCTGTAACCACACTCTCTAGAGCAGGCTCCTTCTGGAGATCTAACAGGGCTCTGCAGCTCCTTCCCAGAAGGGGAGAAGAGCTATTTAAAATTCTTGGCTTCATGGTTGTTCCTTCTTCCCACTCTTTTCTGTTTGAGAAACCTTGAGAAGGAACTTAGTATCACTGATGGAACACTGTGATCATACCCTCTTCCAACTGCCTCATTGGTGTATTGCACATTTGGTGTGAGCCCGAAGTTGACGATCAGAGGAGACGCCTGGTGGAGTGTAGGCTTCTCTCTGCTGTTCCAGGACATCTCAGGTCACTTCTGTTTTCCTAGTGGTAGGGACCACAGTTTTTATGTGGGAAAGATAAAGCACAAGAAGAACAAAAGGAAGTTTCTAAAGAATATATATTGAAGTCTTTATTGCAAAAAATAGTTGTTAAAGCAGAGAGTTCTTAGGGAAATACTGCTTTCTAATACAAGCAAGGCGACTTTGTATGACTCTCTTCCAGTAAATTAAATTTCCCCTGGGGATCAACTTCTAAAACTTGCTTACTCATAACAAAGGCAATCTTTTAAACCATGTTTTCTAGTAAATATTTTAGGACCTCTTCCCTTTTTATTTTGTATTAGTTTTTTTCCAAGTTTTTTGAGAGGTAATTGACAAATATATATGTTTCAAGTACACAGTGCAATGGTTTGAGGCATGTTTGCATTGTGGAGTGATTTGTTTGCTGTAAGAACACTTAAGATCTGCTTTCAAGTATACAACAAAAATGTATCTCCTCATAGTTAGAACTCTGCCCTTATGACCTCATTTAATCTTAATTACCTCCTTAAAGATCCTCTCTCCAAATATAGTTTCATGGAAGTTAGGGTTTCAATATATGGTTGTTGCAGGGGAGGAAGGGAGTGGGACGCTCTTCAGAACACAAATAATTTTTTTTTAACATAAACGCAATACCATTATCACACCTAAAAATAGTAACAATAAACCATATCAAATATTTAGTCAAAGCTCAACTTTTCCCAATTGTCTTATAATTTTTAATGCTTATTTATATTTGAGAGCGAGAGAGACAGTGCGCCACCAAGGGAGGGGCAGAAAGAGAGGAGGGGATAGAATGTGAAGCAGGTTCCAGGCTCTGAGCTGTCAGCACAGAGCCTGATTTGGGGCTCGAACTCACAAGCCGTGAGATCACGACCTGAGCTGAAGTTGGATGCCCAACCGACAGACCCACCCAGGTGCCCCAATCTTATACTTTTTTTAAATTAAAGCCTCAGAATTTTATCTTACCGGTAGTCTGTGGGAATGTCTTTGATTTATTTAATGTGCATTTATTTACTGTGTTCTCGGCATTGTTCTAGGCACGATGAGGAGCTGAGTGCCCATGTCAGAAAACAGTAAGAAAACAGTAAGCTGAGGTGAACTTCAGTTTCTCTAGTGAATGACTGCACAACGGGGCAATTTCCTTCACCTCATGTAATGCCTGACTTCTAGATACAATACAGTGTTATGAACTATAGCTACCATGCTGTACATCAGATCCTCAGAATTTATTCTTCGTATATTGAGAGTTTATCTCATTTCCCCCTTCCCCCAGCCCCTGAACCAACATTCTACTTTCTGCTTCTTTGAGTTTCTTATTTAGATTCCATGCATGAGATCATGAAGTATCTGTATTTCTCTCTCTGGCTTACTTCACTTAGTGTAATACCCTCCAGGTTCATCCATATTGTTACAAATAGCAGGATTTCCTTCTTTAATGGCTGAATATTCTGTGTGTGTGTGGAGGGGGAGAGAGAGACAGAGAGAGAGAGAGATCTTCTTTGTACATTCATCCATTTAAGGACTTTTGGATTGTTTCTGTATTTTGACTATAGTGAATAAAACTACACTGGACATAGGTGTGTCAATAGGTCTTTGAGACCTTGATTTCATTTCCTTTGGCTGTATATCCAGAAATAGGATTCCTGGATCGTATGGTAGTTCTATTTTTAATTTTCTGAGGAACCACCATGCTGTCTTCCATAGCGGCTGAACCAATTTATACTCCTAACAACAGTGTTTAAGGACACCATTTCGTCCACATCCTTGCCAACATTTGTTATCTCTTGTCTTTTGATACTAGCCATTCTGACAGGTGTGAGGTGGTATCTCATTGTGGTTTTGATTTGCCTTTCCCTGATGATTAGTGATGTTGAACACTTTTGTGTGCACAATGGGCATTTGTTTGTCTTCTTTGGAAAGATGTGTATTCTGTTCCTTTGCCCATTTTAAGTTGAATCATTTGCTTTTTAGCTGTAGAGTCGTATGAGTTTTTAAAGAAGTTTTAGATAGTAACCATTTATCAAATATATGGTTTACAAATATATTCTCATCTTCCCTAGTGTTGCCTTTTCAATTTGTTGATTGTTTCCTTTTCTGTGCAGAAACTCATTAGTTTGATGTGGTCCCACTTGCTTTTGTTGCCTTGTGTTTTTAAGGTCTTATCCAAAAACATCTTTGCCAAGACTGATGTCAGAGAGCCTTTTCCCTTTATTTTCTTCTAGTTTTATGGTTGCTGGTCTTGGGTTTAAATCTTTAATCCATTTTCAAGTTAATTTTTATGAGTGGTGTAAGATAGGGTCTCCAGTTTCTTCTTTTTCTTTTTCTTTTTCTGCATGTGGCCATCCAGGTCCCCAATATCATTCATTGAAGAGACTGTCCATTTCTCCTTTGCGTGTTCTTAGCGTCCTTGACTAATGTTAGTTGCGTGTGAGAGTTTTCCCGTTTTCCGTGATCATGTTCATAGCTCATCAGCTCATAACTTTGCCCCATCCACTTTCCTTGGCTAGTGGTAATTGTTAGAACATTTTCATTTTGAGACCCGTCCATTTTGAGATCTGTTTGAGGAGGTTCCTTCTCATTTTTCTCCTGTTTTGAGGGCAGTGTTAGAGAAATTCCAATTGATGGTCTCTGTGTCTTCTCTTTCCCACTTGTTTTTTGTTGAGGTTTTTCATTTACCATAAGGTCTGAGTACAAACATAATTCTGTATTTTATGTTTCTACCCTGTATTTTTGGTAAGCTTCATGAAAATAACATGTTTGATACTTTCCCTTATTTCTTTACCCTCTACCCCCTTTATGTCCTATAGACCATATAGATGGTCTATGAATATATATTAGATATATATTTCTATAAATATGTTAAATATTAAAATATATGTATAAATATTTAAATGTAAATATAAAATATAAAAATATAAAATATATTAAATAATATATATTAAAGTTTTTTCCTTTTTACTTAAGTAATCTCTACATCCAACATGAGTCTCAAACTCATGACCCTGAAATCGGGCATTGCATGCTCTCCAGACTGAGCCAGCCAGCCACCCCTAGACCACTTATATTTATTTATTTACTGATTTATTCTTTGATTTGTACCTTCACTCATCTGCTTATTCCTTCTTGAATGCATAGATTTACACATTATTCATACAGTAAAGACACATTTGCTGACTGCTTATTATGTGCCAGAAACTGCCCTAGTCCCGAAAGTATGTGACAGTGAAAAGAACAGGCCACGAGATGTACAGTTCTTGAGATATTCACGTTAGCGAAGTTGTCTGTAAGATGCAGATGTGATTTTGGCTTTGGGCAAGCGAGGTGGTGTGGATCCTCCACAGGGATGAGATCGCTGTGTATCTCAGCCAAAGCACTGAACAAATACTCTGTAGTTCCCCCTCTCTTCGCCTCAAGGAAGTAGAAGAAAACTGCAGTCTCGAGGAACAAGATCCTAGACACTACTAGTGACGCATCACCACCGGCGGTTTAAGATCGGCATAGCACACCGTGACGGGGACTCGGGTGGGTCCGGCGGCAAGCTGGCCCTCGGTGAAGTTTGGTGTTGCGGAGCACTGGCTGTGGATGTGGTCGTCTTGCCGTGCTGCTGTTCTGTGGGTAGAGAGTACG
The DNA here is from genome assembly GCF_006229205.1 of Suricata suricatta. Taxonomy (NCBI): domain Eukaryota; kingdom Metazoa; phylum Chordata; class Mammalia; order Carnivora; family Herpestidae; genus Suricata; species Suricata suricatta. The sequence goes on from NC_043708.1 coordinate 74,246,026, forward strand.
TTTTATTTTGGGTGGCATTTTCACAGCCAGGCTTTGTGCCCGCACCCCTGCCCCCCCCAAAATTGTATGCCAGATGCTCCGTACACACCTGTGGTGAAAGGGGCCATAGCTGCTCTGTAAGCCTCAAAGGACATGACCCAAAGAAGGTTGAAACCACAGTTTGCACATATGGCTTTAATTTGTGACAGGAAGGCAAAACCAAAAACTTATAAAATTCAAATTTCTCTATCATTTGGCCCTTTAAGTTGTAGCTCAGTAGAATGATACTTGAGTATTTTTTAAAAAAAAAAAAAGGTAAAGAAAATGTCATGAGAGAAGAAGGCATGTTGGATGCTGATGTGTTTTGGTTTTTCTATGTAGAAACACATTTCATACCCACAATAATATATATATTATTTATGTAAACATAAGTATGTATATTTATAGACCATATGTATATGGTCTATAGAACATAAAGGGAGTAGAGGATAAAGAATAGGGTGAGGAAGAGGCAGAGAAATAGATCATTTAAGGTTTACAGTGATTGGTATGGGAGAGACTATTCTGAGGGACAACGTGACGTTCTTGATGAGCCTACTATTATTTTAGAGATTTCAGCTGTGATCATAATGTGTGTAAAAACAACAAAACAAAATAAAACCGACTTCGTAAGCCAAGAATGGAGAGGACAATAAAAGCCAGACGAAATCTGCTAGATGCTGACAGTAATGATCTTGGTATTGGTTAGAAATGGTTTCATTATACTGATTTAGATGAAAAGGCCATCATGATTTGTATCATGGGATCTTATAGAGTCATCATGTCAAGTGCTTGTATTGCAACAGTCAAAAGATGCCCATTCTTATAGTTTTGTTAAAATAGATTTTTTTTTAAATTTAGAAATTTGGAAAATGAAATATAAAGTATGGTCACTAAGTGTTTTCTGAAGGATATATTTTCAAGTATGTACAAATTAAAAGAATCTATATTTTTGAATCTGCTGTTGCTCAGATATATGAAGCATCCTCTCAAAGCCTTTGTATGTTTTCTTCTCCTCTTGGAACGCTCTTTGCCTAGGAATCCTCAGCCTCCCTTTCTTGCTTTCCTCAGATCTCTGCAGAATGTGAGCCACCAGAGAGGCCTCCCTGACCACGCACAGTAAATACCAGTTCTGCCTCCCCTTCCTCTCTGGCCCCAGCTGCTCATACCCTGCTTTGTTGTTCTCAGCACTTCCCACCAGCTGACACATTACATGTTTATCTTGTGTGGATAGTGATGCGGGGGCGCGGGACAAGCTGAGGGCAAAGTAGAGGCTAACAGCACCCCTCCCCCCAACCCAGGCGGAGTCTGTGTGATGTTTCTCGGACACTCCCAGCTACCCAAGAACAAAGGAAAGGGGTTTCAGTGCTTGCTATGGTGTTGGGGGAAACTACAGCAAATGAAAAATTAAATTCCTTTACTCACTACAGCCCACTGACAAGTTCTTGAAACTGCCAGAGTGACCTCCCTCTAGGAGCTCAGCTGTCTCCATGATGATGACACTTTTCTGGGGCAATAGAGAATCTTAACTTAACATTATCCCAACCTTGGGGATCCTGTAAGTCTACTTTCTTTATCTCAACTGCCCCAAGATAGATGCTGGCAATCGTATTCCAAGCTTATGGCCCCCCTGATATGCATCCAAAGAATCTCATGACTGAGGTTTTATTAAATGGTAATAAATGGTATTTCTCCAGCAACAGCTAACCCCTCAAGGTCCTGGAAACCTTGCTTCCAAAATTCCTTAGAGATTTACTCTATCCCTGACCCCCTCTCAGCCTGAGGGTATATAATGAGTTATCCATTGCGACCCCCGTGCAGCTCTTTCTGCCCACAGGTCCTATCCCCGTGCTCTTATTTATTTTATTTATTAATCACCTTTTTGCACCAAAGATGTCTTCAAGAATTCTTTCTTGGCCATTGGCTCTGGACTACCCAAAACTTCATCATAAAGGATACAAGCTCCAAGAGGGCACAGACTTTGTTTTATTTACCTCTGTATCACCCACATCTGAGTCTATAGGATAGGTGGTTAGCAAATGTTGAGCCAGTGTATGAAAGAATGAATGAATTTGATAGCTGAGAAAATGGAGTTATCTAAGATGAAACTAGAACCTAGAGGTTCCAACCTTATTTATTTTTAAGTTTATTTTTGAGAGAGAGAGAGAGAGCGAGCCACCCATGAGTGGGGGGAGGGGAGAGACAAGGAGAGAGAGAATCCCAAGCAGGATCTGTGCTTTCAGTGGTGAGCCCCATGCAGGGCTCCGTCTCATGAACCATGATATGGTGACCAGAGCTGAAATCGGGTGCTTAACTGACTGAGCCGCCCAGGGATCTCTCCCAACTTTAAATATATTTTATCCCCATTATGTGATTTGTTTTTACTCCTCATGGTTGTACAGAAAAGAGTGAACACAGCAGGCTTGAAGCCACTTATCCAAAAGAAAGGCCTGCGAGCAAGGTTGGCTGGTGTCTGGGAACTTGGAATTTGGGAGGATTCTCACCATTCTCGGAACAGATTAGAGTAGCTCACCATACCTAGATTGTTCGTACAGACGGTATAGTTGATGCTGGGCACCCGCTTTCCTTTTGCATGTCTGGGACTCTGGACCAGGCTCGGTATATAGAGAGTGCTTATGGGCTCAGTCCCCAGTAAGAACCGCAGTACCAAGTCTTTAATGAGTCTTTTCTGGTAGGTAAAGTGTTACACACATTGTCATATCTCGTTGATGGAGGAGTTCAGCCCTTCGGTGGGACTCCGCTGGGAGAGGACTCTTGGGAGGCTGTGCCTCTGGACTTTCCCCGCTGCACCATTTCCCTTGCCTGATTTTGCTCTGTGCTCTTTTGCTGTAATAAATCGTAGCCACAAGTACAACTGTATATTGAGGCCTGTGAAGTCCTCCTAGCAAATTACTGAATCTGGACGTTGTCTTGGGGCCCCCTGATACAGTGGTGTTGCTTACGTACTCTTTTGGCTCATCGGTGTATCACAGACATCCTTCTGTGTTAGTTATACAAGCCTGTCTCCATCTTTCTAATGGCTGTGTAGTGCTATGTTAGGAATATGTTGTGAGCTATTTAACCATTCTTTTAACGAATATTCAGGATGATTCTGGTTTTTTGTTTTTATAAATAATGCTTGTACACATACATTGAGTTCTAAAAGAGATTCACTTTTGTCCATTTTGATAGGTACTGCCTAATTATCTTAAAAATTCTTTTGAAAGTTTGTTTTTATTTTGGAGAGAGACAGAAACAGAGTATAAGCAAGGGAGGGCAGAGTGAGAGACAGAGCAGGCTCCAGGCTCTGAGCGGTCAGTACAGAGCCCCATGCGGGGCTTGAACCCACGAACTGTGAGATCATGACTTGAGCTGAAGTTGGATGCTTAACCACCTGAGCCACCCAGGTGCCCCTGCCCAAATGTCTTTTTATAAGGCTTTTCCAATGTACATTTCCACTAACAATGTAAATGCTCCATCCCTTAACATTCTTATTAAGCCTGTTACTCTCTTGAATTTTTATGTCTCATGGTCATAAAGCAGAATGGTCTCCTATGGTTGTTTAGAGTTGAATTTTCTAACAACTAGCAATTTTGAGCATCTTTTCCTGTGTGAGCTTAATTTGTCTATTTTTATCTTAGTTTGGTTGAGTGTCTTTTCTGCGTTGATTTGTAGGTGCTGTTGGTGTACTAAAGATTTTAGCCTTTTGTGTTTTTTATATTGCTAATTTTTTGAAATTCACATCAATCTTTTTCTAATCTTTGTGGTGTCTTTTGCCTAACAGAAGTTTTCAGTTTTGAGTGGTAAACTCTGTTAATCTTTTCCTTTATGGAATTTTCTGAGTATCAATTCTTGCTTTGAAAAGCCCTTCCCCATTCTAAGATAATAAAATCATTCCTTTCTGGGGGTTCCTGGGGGGCTCAGCATCTGACTTCAGCTCAGGTCATGATTTCACAGTTCTTGGGTTCAAGCCCCATGTTGGGCTCTGTGCTGACAGCTCAGAGCCTGAAGTCTGCGGATTTTGTGTCTCCCCCTCTCTCTCAGCCCCTCCCCCACTTGTGCCCTCTCTCTGCATCTCTCTCTCTCTCTCTCTCTCCCTCAAAAATCAATAAACTTAAAAAAAACTCCTTTCCAGTTTGCCTTAGTAGTTTTATTGTTGTAGTTTCCCTTTTAAATTTATATTTTAGGTTTATCTGAAGTTATGTCTCTGTGTGTATGTGTAGCAAGAAAAGTGAAGACCTAATGTAAAGTTTATATAGATGGCAGATTACCTCATCCATTGGCCACTGTGTTTTTTTTCCCACTAATGTGAAATGCCATCTTCATCATATCCAAAGTTGTGTGCCTGGGTGACTTTCTGAAGTGTGTACTCTAGTTTTCTACTCCTCTTTCAGGACTATACTGTTTAATGACTATAACTTTATAGTCTGGTATTTTGATTTGGTAGGTAGGGGTCATTCTTCCTTATTCTTTAAAATGTTTCAGAAAAGTTGTTTGTTCTTAGACATTTACTCTTGCAGATACAACAGGAGAATAGTTGGCAAATTCTACCCCCCCCACTCTGAATTGGGATTTTGATTGGAATTGCTTTGAATGTAAATATCTATTTAGGGAGAATTGACCTCTCTACAGTTAAGATTTCATCCTGGACTGTTGTATTTTCCCATTTACAACTTTTCCTATGTTTCATGACTCTGTCCTCAAATCGTGTGCTCTAGTGACCCAAACCGCACGCAGGTACCCACAGCATTTGTGTTTTCTCACTTTTCTGGTTTTGGCTCTGCCTTGAATTATGACCTCCTGGCTTTCTGCCTGGCCAACTGTTTGTCATCCTTCAGGTCAGGCATTAGCTTTTCTACCATCACCTGATGGCCAGTGACATCACCAGCCTGAATTCATTGTCTCCTCCCACTATACACACACTCACCACGCGTCCATAACATGTGTCTGCTGCCGTATGTTCTGTAAGTGCTTATTTACGTGACCGTGAACTCATCAGGGCAGCGCTGTCCTATATTGTACTCTTGGCACTTAATACAATCTAGTTCTTAGTAAGTTTTTCTTAAACAAATGAACAAGAATCCTTCTTTATAGTTTTGTAATTTCCCTCATATAGGTCTTGACATTTGTTAGCTTTTTATTACTGACATGTAAGGGTTCATTTGCTCCCTATCTCGCCATTAGCTAGTTATTTATTGATAGTATGTGGAAAAGTTACTGAAGTGTTTTTCCCATTTATCTTGTAATCAATCTTTTACTGAATTTTTCTAGTTTTTCAGGTAGATTCCTTTAGCTGATTTAATTTCTTGACATAACTTGGGAAGTGGTAGCTAAAAATAAACAGGGGGAAGTTTTAAAAAATTGTCCACTGGAAAAAATGCTTTCCTGCTAAAGGAAGATTAGGTATATTATTTGAGGAGGTATTTTAGTTTTCTTATATATCAAGTCCACTGTTATTTAAGAAAGAAGTAAACTAAGTTCAGATTTTGTTACCTTGTACTATGTGGATTTTTCACTCCAGCAAATCTGAGCCAAATGATTAAGTACCACTAAAAAATATGTAGCTGTGAGGCAGATTTGGTTATATTAATATTAATGAGCTATATAGATGAACAGGTGAACATGAAGTTGATTTGGTCATTGGAACATTTTGATACATTGATGGATGAATTTTGAGATTAGTATTTTCCCTCTTTGAAAATTTTTTTGATGATAAATTATTTCTAAATAAAATAAAAACTTTAATATTTAGTATTTATGTTTTTATCATGATAAAAGGACAATTTAAAATTCAATTTTTTTTAACATCGACCTCTGAAAAGTACTTTGAAAATTTTAGAATAAAGTCAGTTCTTTCTATGGTCCTTATAATTTAGGCTCAACACTTGATGATTGGCAATAGATGATTGTGGTTTT
>NC_043708.1:74252059-74266153 GCF_006229205.1 Suricata suricatta
GAGTCGATTGGGTTTTCCATGTAGAGTATCATGTCATCTGCAAATAGTGAAAGTTTGACTTCTTCCTTGCCAATTCTGATGCCTTTTATTTCTTTTTGTTGTCTGATTGCTGATGCTAGGACTTACAGCACTATGTTAAAAACAGTGGTGAGAGTGGGCACCCCTGTCGTGTTCCTGATCTCAGGGGGAAAGCTCTCAGTTTTTCCCCATTGAGGATGATATTAGCTGTGAGTTTTTCATAAACTGCTCTTATAATGTTTAGGTAAGTTCCTTCTATTCCGATTTTCCCAAGGGTTTTTATTAAGAAAGGGTGCTGTATTTTGTCAAATGCTTTTTCTGCATCTATCGACAGGATCATATGGTTTTTATCCTTTCTTTTGTTAATGACATCACATCTTCTTGATCCATTCATCAGGTGATGGACATTTAGGCTCTTTCCATGATTTGGCTATTGTTGAAAGTGCCACTATGAACATTGGGGTATATGTGCTCCTATGTATCAGCCTTTCTGTATCCTTTGGGTAAATCCCTAGCAGTGCTATTGCTGGATCCTAGGGGAGTTCTATGGATAGTTTTTTGAGGAACCTTCACAGTGTTTTCCAGAGCGGCTGCACCATTTTTCATTCCCACCAACAGTGTAGGAGGGTGCCTGTTTCTCTACATCCTCGCCAGCATCTATATTCTCTTGATTTGTTCATTTTAGCCACTCTGACCGGTGTGAGGTGGTGGTGATTGGTTTTTAAAGGCAATTAGTTACTTAAGTAGAATTTCTAATCTTAACCTTTCTATTAACTCATTCAAGATTACAGTAAAAATTTATTATAGAAAGCAAATGTGAACTTTCAATCACAATATTTGACTGTTACTCTTTCAATTTCATTTAACTCTGAGGTCCTATGGCAAAAGATTTTTATCTTCGCTTTGATATCTTTCCAAGATTGGTACAGGGAGCTCCTCCTGAGTTCTACACTTGATCTCAGCCAAAAGACCTAGAAGCAATCCTCCTGAGTTCTAGATGAATTAACTGACATTATTTGGGGAGACACTTGGCTTTTGGGAGCACAGAATATCTCAGGATGGAGTAGCATCATAGTTTTTACTTACTTGGTGATTATGTTTACAATCGATAGCACTAAACATTTGCTACCTGCCAGTGACTATGTTAAAACAATTTATGTGCAAAGCTTATTTATTTTGCATAATCCTGTGAAGCTAGTAACTATTATTCTCCCCATTTCACAGAAAGGAACTGGAGGTATAGAAAGTTCGTACCACTTTCCTAAAGACCAAAAGCCACAAAATAGTGGGGCCAAGATTCAAACTCAGATTGTCTGATCACTTAACTGCTATAACAGCACTGTGTGTTACACTTTAATTTACCAAAATAGATATCCCTAATTAAAACCCCCATCTTGTTCTAGTGGCTCACTTTACTTCTTTCATCTCTCTTTGAAAATTTGGTCTGAGGATCTTGATTTGGCATCTTCCAGGCTGATCTCAGCTTTCCCTTGGCTCCTTTGGTTATATGAGAAAACCCAGTTGTTCACCTTGAAAAGTGTCATTGAGTATTCACTGACCGAGTATAGTGTCCTTGATTCTGTCAGGTAGTCCTTTGTTGTTTCTTTAAGACACTATAAAATTAAAAATGGATCTTGAAATCTCAAATGTACGTTTACTGAATTTCCTTGTATACCCATGGTGTCTAGTTACCTGTCCTCCTCATTGCCAGGGCTGGCATTATTTGATTGCTGGATTGGACATTTGTGAGTCTGATATAATTTTTACATATAAGTGGTTACCTGGCGCCAGCAGTGGTGACGAAAGCCCTCTCCCAGGCCGGACTTTTACTCCGACCCCCGTGGAGTCCTGCCTGGGTACCAGTGGCAGGAGCAGTTGAGAGTGAGCTCTGTGTTTGGGTTCATTGTCTTGGTTCAAGTCAACAGGTCATTTTGGATCTCGCTTGTTTAAGATCAGGTGGCCCTTCATGCTACACACACATCTTGGTTCTGAGTCCTTGGTAAGTGGAGCTGCTCTGAGAATGTTAGGAAGTCTACATGTGAGATGTCTCCCCTTAGGTTGATGGCCTTTTGCATGAGGCTGATCTCTGCCATTTTATTTTGGTGTCCATTTCATGGCAGTTTGTTTTTGTTCACATAGGTGGATGGTATATATTTTGATGTCATTTATGGTTATTCATTGCTTACGTGTTGCATTATGAAGCCAGTCTTCTATGATCTTCATGCCATTAGGTGATCATAGGTCCAGCAACCAAACCAAGAAAAGGGAAAGTTAACCATGCATTTTGGAAGTTATCAAAAACTTTTAAAGCTTAAAAAATATGTAAACTACATAATCCAAGCTTTCTCTAGAGACAGTTAAATTACCTTGAAAGACTACATCTATAAATATAATATCAGCTTTTAAATGTCACATATCACTGTTCAAAAAAAAATCTATTTCCCATTTGGCAGCAGGATGGACCTCTCCAGAAAGAAACCAAAGAAAAGCAATGCCAGAATTTATTTCATTTGAACAGCTTTGAAAATATAATGGGTTTAGAAACATTGACATTTCAAATAGCTGAGTTTTTTCTCATTTACCACCAGAAAAGAGAAAATCTTTTAACATCTTCTCCTAAAAAAAGGGTGATAAAAATTGACATTTTATTTTGTAACAAAATACATTTTACAATTCAATTAAAATTTTGACATAAAGACCATTTTAACAATATTACATTTTCACAATGATAGTTATACATAAATGAGCATAATATGTATCATTCACTAAAATTTAACTTGAGAACCTGAGTACAATTAATTGGACATAGGCAGGTGGAAGAGCAGAAGAGTTTAGGTTCCCGTTGCTTAGTGTTAGAAGCCCTGCATTAGTGGGAAGAAAGAGGGCTGTTCATTGGCCATATTCAGCAGAGGAAATGAAAGGACCAAACGTATAGACATCGGGCGCTGCATATACTGGGTGGGGAATCCATGAGTGGTGGACGCATGAACCCTTTTTTCCCTTCAGCATGTGAACTCGCTGAGACAAGAGTCATTCTGGGGCACCGGGGTGGCTCAGTCAGTAAGTGTCCAACTTCAGGTCATGATCTCATGATCTGTGAGTTCAAGCCTCGTGTTGGGCTCTGGGCTGACAGCTCGGAGCCTGGAACCTGCTTTGGATTCTGTGTCTCTCTCTCTCTCTGCCCCTCCCCTGGTCGTGCTTTGTCTCTCTGTCTCTTTCTCAAAAATAAAGCTTAAAAAAATTTTAAGAACTTCTTAAGCCCCACAAAGCAGCCAGCCCAGAGCATTATAGTTCTTCTTTTAGAAATCTCTAACGATGCACCACTTTTTGAAATTTCTTAGAACTGAGTTCTGTATTTACTTTCTGCACGGATCTGCTTCTGTTTATGTCCCATCTCTTAATTACAGAGACAGGAAAGTGGCATGGGAAGTGGCCATCGTCTCTTTTACTTGCTACCCCTTTTCCTTGGAAAACAAAAGGAGTTCAAAGGATACAAACATACAACCATTTCCTTGGGTGATCATGATCTAATCTGTTCTCATCTGAATAAAAGCTTATTATTGTCAGTTAATATTTTGGATGTTTTATGATGTCATTATGATGACAACAGGTTGTGTATTATCAATCACTTTTTAAATTTTTTTAATGTATGTTTATTTTTGAGAGAGAGAGAGGAGGGAGGGAGGGAGGGGTAGAGAGAGAGGGAGACAGAATCTGAAGCAGGCTGACAGCTCAGAGCATGACGTGGGACTTGAACTCCGGAATGGCGAGATCGTGACTGAGCTGGAGCTGGACATCCAACTGACCGAGCCACCCACATGCCCCTGTCAATCACTTTTTAAAAACACCTCCCTCTGTTATTACTTGTTTATTTTAATTTTGCTACTAAATGATGTTACTAATGAGCAGTTTTAGGATCTCCTCATCTCAACTTTTCAGGCAAAGAGTAGGTCTGAGATGCCTTCCTGCTGTCCAGATAACTTGAAAAGCCAGCATTACACCCTTATCTAAAATTGGATTCTGTCCTTTTAAAATGAAATCAATTGTCTGATTTTAAAAGCATCCTTACAAAACATTCAGTTTCAGTCTGATCAAGCTTCTAACTCCCGGTTGATAGGAAATATAAGGAATAAAAGAACAGATTAGATAATATGAAAGTACAAATCAGTAAAAATCCAGGAAGTAAAACAACTGACAGGTCAAATGATCTGGTTTCTTCACAAATAAATTATGAATGCTAAAGATGTTTAAGGGACACATCAACTAAATGTATTGTGGGGAATTTATTTGGATCATGATTTGAACACACCAGTACATCAAATATAGAAAACAATCTCCCGGGGCATCTGAATGTCCAGTCGCCTGGGTGTCTGACTTTTGATTTCGGCTCAGGTCATGATCTCATGGTTTGTGGGTTTGAGCCCCACAATGAGCTTTGTGCTGCTGGTGCAGAGCCTGTTTGAGATTCTCTCTCTCCCTCTCTTCTTTCGGCCTCTTCAGTGGTCTCTCCCAAAATAAATAAATAAGCTGTAAAAAGCAAAACAAAATAAAAACAATCTCTTCCCCACCCCACCAAAGAAACCTAACCATTTTACGGAGATACTTAAATATTATGTGCATATTTAATAGTATTAATTTATGATTTAATCACATCCATTTTACATATTGTAATATTGTTATTAAAAAGAGATCTTATACTTTAGAGTGGATACCAACATAAAAAAAGGGCATATTATCTGGTTAATACCAAGAAAGCTCCAGATGGGGCTAAATTTGCATGTGTACGTGCCTAAGATAAATTAGACCCTTAACTTGCTAAATGCTGCCCAATGGCATCTCCTGGAAATGCAGTATGAAATGGAGCGAAGCTGGCTAATTATGTCAAAATGATTGCTGAAACGTGTCAGTTGGAATTTGGCAAATAGATTCTTCGGGCCACTTGCCTAGCCAGTTTCTCATATAGTCATAGTAAAAAGATGTAGAAGATAATTCTTCCTTTAAAAAAGCAACAACAAACCCAGCATTCATTACCCTCATTCTACTCCTAAAACCTAAGAAGTATACCCGTGGTTGAGAGCTATTCCTCTGATGGTGCACTCGTATAAATTCTATGTTTAGCTTTGAAGCTTTGAAAAAATGCTGCTACTTTTGATAATACCCACAAAAACCAAAATGTTTATTTTGGGTATACAATAAAACACAAACATGATCATCAAACTGGATACACTTAAGTTAGCATCCAAACAACAGATGCTTTTTTGTTTATAATTAATCCACTGATGTTCCTCCCATTTAACAATAAATGTATCCTGAAAAGTTTTAAGTAAAGCTTTTAGAAAGTCAGTCACATTTTAATTCTGTCAAGGGATCTCAATACAGATTTCCTCTGCTATCTGAAAGCAGAATGTTCCTATGAAAGCTCTCTGAAGCCAAAATGGTGTCAGGTGAAGAGTATCTGCTTTCTTAAAATTTGCTTTATGCCGTCTCACCCTTAGGAATGACTTACATTAGTCCCTGTTCTCACCAACTGAAAGAAATTGGAAGAGGATTTCTTGCCTTTACAAGAAAAGCCATTACCATACTATCATAGGTCTTTCATAAATGTGAAGTGGGGTAGTGTGAACTTCTGGAAAGTAGAGGAGACATGTATTTATGTGAGCTCATGAGTCCTTTGGTATAATCCATAAGTTACTCAATTTATCAAATTGCTGCTGTATAGTTTTGTGTTTTTTGTGTGTCAGATTTTTAAAAAAGTCTCTGTCTTCTTGATATGGAATGTAAACTTTAAAAGAAAGCCAAGTGAACTATAAGGCACTTACATAATGAGAATCAACATCCTTACAGCCTTAAACGGCTCTACCAAATACAAGGCAACTTGTGACTTCCAGATAAAGGCAATATATATCATTTATATAAATAATTCCAGGACCCAAAGAGTGCCCATCAAAATGTATTCAGTAATAGCAAATACTAAGGGTTCTGAACGCACTGTTTGCATTTCTGCTTCTTAGTGCTGCACTTGTGTTGAATGCTTTTATCGTCAAAATAAATACTAGCATCTATGTGAAGATGGATACCAAAACAAAATGGCAGGCCTGGGAATGCTGGCATAGGGCAAGGTTCATACTTAGGGATTGTTTTTGGAAAGGTGCTGTTCAAAATGACTGTCATCTTAAATAGTTAAATAGTTAAAGTCTAGGAGACATGGTTCAGTAGTCAGTGCCAGATACCAGGGTTAGACTCTGTGGGCAGCGGAGTAAGGACAGAGAACTGAGAGGCTGAACTCTAACTACCTCTCTGCCAACCAGCAGGTGACAGGGATTCTCCATGTTACTAGGTGAATTCCATTCTGCCCACTATATTTTCTTTCCCTTCTATCACAGACTATTGGAAAGGCTGTCGCTTTCCAGATTAGCAACTCTGGATAATTGTTAGAAGGAAATGGTGTGTTCATAGGTGTGGAGATTTGTCTGTGCCCAAATATTTTGTGGAGACCCCACAAAATTTTTCCCTGAGCTAATTACGCATTAGGATAGCCCCTCAATTTCTTTAGCTTCATGTCTGGGTTCTAGGTTCTCAAGAATGGCTTAGAGAGATGACATATAGCCATGGCAGTGTTAATTAGAATGAGCTGTTATCCTATGTGGACAAAGAGAACGTGTATATCTTCTACCCTCTGTGTTTTGAAGGTAGCAATTTGGCCCTGCTATTTTATTTTGTTTGGTTTTGGGTTTGGTTTGGTTTGGTTTGGTGTTGTCTCATTTACTCTATAAGCAGCTTAAGAATAATCATCACTTGAGACTTTGTATGTGTTTAGATACTCATGTAAAATGTGCTTAATGGATAAGTAGGATGAATCAGGTTTTGCTAAGCCTGGTTATTGCTGTGGAATACAGTGCTGAGCGGTAAAACTTGGTAACTGGTTGAAAATGCTGAGTCACGTGAAGACTATGACCCAGCGCCTCCTCAGTCACGTCCGGCCTCTTCGCCCCTCACCATGCTTCAGCCACACTGGCCTGCCTTCTGCTTCTTGAATGGCTAAACTCCCTTCTATCTTGAGGCCTCTGCTCTTGTTGATTTTCTGCGGACATGTTTCCCTGCCAAACTATTCCAGGTGTTCTCAAAAACCAGAATTGAGAAAGTTTAAAAAAAGAAAACCAAGAGGAAGAAGAAGTTCGAACTCCCTTTCACACGTTCTGTGTTGCCTGCATGAGCTGACCTCAGTAAAAGTGGTTGGCACAAGGTCTCCTCTCTCCAGCTTGGGTATTACTAGGGCTTGCTAGAGCTTCTTGGTTGGAGATTTTATGGAGAATATTATGTTTATGAGAAAGGAGTTTGACTAGGAAAATCCTTATGTGATTTTCAAAAGAGGCTTTATAGAATCTTAAAAATGAGAATAGAAGCTGGAGGAAGAGCTGTCAGCAGTTAAAGGTGTGAATTTAGATTTTATACTAAGATATAAATTAGTACCACAGAGATGGTTTCAGTGAACTGAGGTACAGTAAGAAAATAATCAGACACGTCAAAGATAAGACAATCGGTAAGACTTCTTAATCCTTCATTTATGAGACTCTGGCATACATTTAGCAAGTAAACAACAAATTGAAAGCAATTTCATATTCCTGATAGAAATAAGGGTTCAGACATTTTCTCCAGCAAACCCACAGTGTCCTGTGAGGGTATGCTTTGAGCCATGTGTTTCATCATGGGATTGCAGTCTTTGGGGATTTTAATTATTTAACATTAACCTTGATGGAGAACTTCTCATTGGAAGAAGAAAACTTGGGCAGATTAAGGTAGAAAATACCATGTATGTGAGACATAAGTAATAATAAGTGTAGATTGACTTTCAAAAAAGTACACAGTATATAGACAGGAAACTGAAATAATAAGGAGCAATGGATGATAGGCCATGACTTTCAGGCAAGGTTTGACTCTGCTATGAGACCTCATTGCTGAGTTTCAGAGTGAGGTTTGGAGAGTACTATTGTAGTAGTAAGATTGTGCTTTTTTTCTGAATTACTGCACTAAGTGTGCGTGTGTGTGTGTGTGTGTGTGTGTGTGTGTGTGTGTGTGTGAATCTAAGCATCATTCTACAGGTGTCAGGCTATTTTCTAGAAAATGACAGTTTGGCATTGGCCTTGCTCTTCTTTCTCATCTCCCTCTGGAAGTGAGTAGTGTGTCATTGCAAGATTGCTGGTGGCATGAGAGGACAGTCTACTTCAGGTATTAGACCTGGAACTTGGACTATTTGTATGGTGGTTTTCACCAACTTTGGGGTGTCAGGTAGGCTATAAATAAGGTACAAATAAACTGTTAGGTGGATTAATCTTTTTTTAAGTTTATTTTGACAAAGTTCAGGAGGGGCAGAAAAAGGGAAAGAGAGAGAATCCCAAGCAGGCTAAGCACTGTTAGCACAGAACCTGACGCGGAGCTTGAAGTCATGAACTGTGAGATCGTGGCCTGAGCCGAAAGCAAGAGTTGGATGCTTAACCAACTGAGCCACCTAGGCACCCCTGGGCTGAATATTTTTTAAGTAAATCAACACCACAAACATATCATTATGTGTATAAATGCATCAAACAAGAAAGGGAGAGTGCAAACCCTTCTAAAGGTTTGGGGAAGGAATTTAACTCCCCCCCCCCCCCCCAGTTTCATGTAGTGCCTTCTTGATGTGTTCAGCTCTGGAACTGAGAGCAAGGAGAGCAGGGAGCATTCCTTACGTATTTATATTATTATCAGCTGGTAGTGTTTGGCTCATAGTTGTGCTGAAAAATGTATGAAAGAATGAAAAAGTTACTAAATAAATGAATTTTTACTCCTAAAGTTGTTTAACTTCACATATGCCATTTTCCCTGAGAAAGGTAGTAAACTATTTAAGTACAAAATTCTTACATTATGCTGGAAACTAAAAATTTATCCCACACTTAACCTCAGACCAGATTTGGAGAAAAAATGTTGAAAGGCATATATTCTCTAAAGTTAATTTTAATTACAGTTTGAGAAGTTTGGATGTTACAAGCATTTCACTGAAACAATTAGAGACAACTTACACTTAAGTGAGCACAATCCCTACTCTAGAAACTGACCCTTATTAACTACCCCTTGAGTAGGACCTTCTGGTAATTTATCTAAGAGAGTACAATTGAGCCTTGACTATCACAGGGCTGGGGTGCCAAATTCCTCCATGCAGTTAAAGGTCCATGTATAACATTTGACTCCCTTCCCCGATTTAACTACTAGTAGGCTACTGTTGACCAGAAGCCTTACTGATAATGTAAGCCATTAATACATGTATAATATGTGTGTGTGTGTATAAGTATTGTGTACTATATACTTACAATATAGTAAACTAGCAAAAAGAAAATGTCAAGAAAATCATAAGAGAAAATACAGTATTATATTTATTTTTAAAAATCTCCATATAAATGAAGATATGCAGTTCAAAACTGTTTTATTCAAAGTCAACTGTACTTGCTTCCCCATCCATATTCATTCTCTTTCTTTTCAAACCCCTGATTCTTATCTGGGCCGACAGCCCTCTGAAGAAATCAATTATCCCACATTCCTTGTCACTTAATAAAATAATGCGATACTGCTAAAAGAGAAATAAGTGGAAATGCTCTGTGGTGTTTTCTGGAAAAACACAACTGACAGATGGTGCCTGCCTTTTGCCCATTGTTCTTCAAGTCATCTTCCAGCTTGCTGTCTGGAATTTTGAGGGGATAGTGGGAGCCCTGGTCACCATCTTGAATCATGACGAGAAGGCTCTTATAAATGGCAGAGCAGTGAACTGGAAGGAGCCTGAGCCACCATGCCAGCATTTGATCACCTAAGTTTCAACTTCATTTGGTTGACAGAGATATAACTTCTTATCTTGTTTAAGTCATAAATTCTCAGGTCTTTGTTCCACACAGTCAGACCTAATTATAAGGGACATACTATTTTACTACAGGTCATTTCTAAAATCTATTTATTTAGTTATTTATTTATTTATTTATTTATTTATAGTTTATTGTCAGGTTGGCTTTCATATAACACCCAGTGCTCTTCTCCACAAGTGCCCTCCTCCATGCCCATCACCCTCCTTCCCCTCCCCCCCCCCACTTCAACCCTTAGTTTGTTTTCAGTATTCAAGAGTCTCTCTTGATTTGCCTCACTCCCTCTTTCTAATTCTTCCCCTGCTTTTCCCCTTCCCATGGTCACCGGTTAGGTTTCTGATGTTAGACCTATGAATGAAAACATAGTATCTGTCCTCTGCCTGACTTATTTCACTTAGCATGACTCCCTTTAGGTCCATCCACTTTACTACAAATGGCCAGATTTCATTCTTTCTCATTGCTATGTAGTACTCCATTGTGTATATATACCACATCTTCTTGATCCATTCATCAGGTGATGGGCATTTAGGCTCTTTCCATGATTTGGCTATTGTTGACGGTGCTGCTATGAACATTGGGGTACATGTGCTCCTATGCATCAGCACTCCTGTATCCCTTGGGTAAATCTCTACCAGTGCTATTGCTGGGTCATAAGGGAGTTCTATGGATAGTTTTTTGAGGAACCTCCATACTGTTTTCCAGAGCGGCTGCACCAGTTTACATTCCCACCAACAGTGTAGGAGGGTGCCTGTTTCTCCACATCCTTGCCAGCATCTATAGACTCTTGTTTTGTTCATTTTAGCCACTCCATGTGTAGTATCTCCATGTGGTTCTGATTTGTATTTCCCTGATGATGAGTCATGTTGAGCATCGTTTCATGTGTCTGTTGGCCATCTGGCTGTCCTCTCTGGAGAAGTGTCTGTTCATGTTTTCTGCCCATTTATTCACGGGACTGTTTGTTTCACGGGTGTGAGTTCCTTGTAGATTTTGGATACTAGCCCTTTATCTGATATTTATTTGCAAATAACTTTTCCCATTCCGTCAGTTGCCAATTAGTTTTGTTGATTGTTTCCTTTGCAGTGCAGAAGCTTTTTATCTTGATGAGGTCCCAAGAGTTCAGTTTTGTTTTCATTTCCCTTACCTTTGGGGATGTGTCAAGTAGGAAATTGCTGTGGTTGAGGTCTAGGAGGCTGTTGTCTGCTTTTGCCTCTAGAGTTTTGATGGTTTCCTGAATGTCTCACATTCAGGTCCTTCATCCATTTTGAATTTATTTTTGTGTATGGTGTAGGAAAGTGGTCTAGTTTCATTCTTCTGCATGTTGCTGTCCAGTTTTCCCAGCACCACCTGTTAAAGAGGCTGTCTTTTTTCCATTGGGTACACTTTCCTGCTTTGTCAAAGGTTAATTGGCCATACATTTGTGAGTCCAGTTCTGGGCTCTCTATTCTACTCCATTGGTCTATGTGTCTGTTTTTTGTGCCAATACAAGTCTGTCTTGATGATGAGTGCTTTGAAGTAGAGGCTAAAGTCTGGGATTGTGATCCCTCCTACTTTGTTTTTTTTTCTTCAATATTACTTTGACTATTTGGGGTCTTTTGCGGTTCCATATGAATTTGAGGATAGTTTGTTCTAGCTTTGAGAAGAATCCTGGTGCAAATTTGATTGGGATTACACTGAATGTGTAGATTGCTTTGAAAAATAATGACATTTTAACGATGTTTATTCTTCCGATTGATGAGCATGAGATGTTTTTCCATTTCTTTGTATCTTCTTCAATTTATTTCATAAGTTTTCTATAGTTTTAATCATACAAGTCTTTTACATCTTTGCTTAGGTTTATTTCTAGGTATTTTATGGGTTTTTTGTGCAATTGTGAATGGGGTCAGTTTCTTGATTTCTCTTTCTGTTGCTTCATTATTGGTGTAAAAAAATGCAACCTATTTCTGTACATTGATTTTGTACCCTGCAACTTTGCTGAATTCGTGGCTTCTGGTGAATTCTAGTAGGCTTCTGGTGGAGTTGGTTGGGTTTTTGATGTAGAGGATCATGTTATCTGTGAAAAGTGAAAGTTTGACTTCATCTTTGCCAATTCTGATGCCTTTTATTTCCTTTTGTTGTCTGATTGTATGCCAACAAATTGGACAACCTACAAGAAATGGACAAATTCCTAAACACACATGCACTATCAAAATTCAAATGGGAAAAGATAGAAAATCTGAACAGACCCATAACCAGTGAAGAAATCAAAAATCTCCCAACAAATGAGAGCCTGGGGCTGGATGGCTTCCCTGGGGAATTCTACCAGACATTTAAAGCAGAGTTAATACCTATTCTTCTCAAGCTATTCCAAAAAACAGAAATAGAAGGAAAACTTCCAAACTGATTTCACGAAGCCAGCATCACTTTGATTCCCAAATTAGACAGAGACCCAACAAAAAAAAGAAAACTACAGTCCAATATCCTTAATGAATACAGATGCAAAAATGCTCAACCAGATACTAGCAAATCGAATTCAACAGCATATAAAAAGAATTATCCATCATGATCAAGTGGGATTCATGCCTGGGATTCAGGGCTTGTTCAATATTGGCAAATCTATCAGTGTGATACATCACGTTAACAAAAGAAAAGGTAAAAACCGTATGATCCTTTTGATAGACACAGAAAAAGCACTTGACAAAATACAGCATTCTTTCTTAATAAAAACCCTTGAGAGTGTTGGGATAGAAGGAACTTATTTAAACATCATAAAAGCCATTTATATAAGCCCACAGCTAATATCATCCTCAATGGGGAATAACAGAGCTCTCCCCCTGAGATCAGGAACACGACAAGGATGTCCACTCTAGTTTGTTGAAATAGGCCTGGATTGTAATATACTTTCCTCTTAGGACTGCCTTTGCTGCATCCCAGAGAGTTTGAATTGTATTTTCATTTTCATTTGTTTCCATATATTTTATAAGTTCTTCTCTAATTGCCTGATTTGCCCAATCATTCTTTAGTAAGGTGGTCTTTAACCTGTGTGTTTTTGGAGGTTTTCCAGATCTTTTCCTGTGGTTGATTTTAAGTTTGATAGCATTGTGATCTGAAAGTGTGCATGGTATGATCTCAATTTGTTGATATTTATGGAGGGCTGTTTTATGCCCCAGCATGTGAACTATCTTGGAGAATGTGCAATGCACACTCGAGAAGAAGGTGAATTCCCTAGCCTCAGGATATAGAGTTCTAAATATATCTGTCAAATCCATTTGTTCCAATGTGTCTTTCACGTTCATTGTTTCTTTAGTGATTTTCTGTCTGGTTGATTTATCCATTGCTGTACGTAGAGTATTAAAATCCCTGCAATTAACACATTCTTATCAATAAGATTGTTTCTGTTTGTGATTGTTTTATGTATTTGGGTGCTTCTGAATTTGGCACATAGATGTTTATAATTGTTAGCTCTTCCTGATGGAGAGACTCTGTAATTATTATGTAATGTCCTTCTTCATCTTTTGTTACTGCCTTTACTTTAAAGTCCAGTTTGTCCAATGTAAGTATGACTACTCTGGTTTTCTTTTGACTTCCAGTCGCAAGATAGATATTTCTCCATTCCCTTGCTTTCAATCTAAAGGTGTCTTTTGGTCTAAAATGTCTCTTGTAGACAGCAAATAGATGGATTTTTTAAATCTATTCTGTTACCCTATGTCCTTTGATTGGAGCACTTAGTCCATTTGCATTCAGTGTTATTATTGAAAAATATGGGTTTAGATTCATTGTGTTCTCTGTAGAGTTCATGCTTGTAGTGGTGTCTCTGGTACCTTGTATTCCTTGCAGGATTTCCCTCATAGAGTCCCTCTTAGGATTTCTTGTAGGGCTGGTTTCGTGGTGATGAATTCTCTCAATTTTTGTTTATTTGGGAACACCTTTATCTCTCCTTCTATTTTGAATGATAGGCTTACTGGATACAGATTCTTGGCTGCATATTTTTTCTGTTCATCACATTGAAGATTTCCTGCCATTCCTTTCTGGCCTGCCAAGTTTCATTAGATAGGTCTGTAACCACTCTGATAGGTTTCCCTTTGTATGTTAGGGCCCTTTTATCCCTAGCTGCTTTCAGAATTCTCTCTTTATCCTTATATTTTGCCTGTTTCACTATGATGTGTCATGCTGAAGGTTGATTCAAGGTACACTTGAGGGGAGTTCTCTGTGCCTCTTG
>NC_043708.1:74266253-74331557 GCF_006229205.1 Suricata suricatta
CTCTGGCTTGTTTCTTGAGGTAGCCCTGTGAGGCGGTCCTCTTCGTGGACTCTCTGTTTTCATCCCACTCTTGCAGATCAGAGTATTGTGGCAACAGTCCTTCTCAGTTTGATAGACGCTGGTGGGTGAAAATTACAGAGCCCCCTGCTTCTCTGCTCTCTTGCCCCTCCTCCCTACAGGTCATTTGTAACATCTTAAGATTCCATTGCTTGCTTGAGGATTGGTCTTTCAAGTCTTTTATTTATTCTGCCTTGTCTAATCATTTGCTTTCATCTTGGAATTCTGTGCCAGGGTTTGATGTTGCCCTTGTTTCAGAAAACCATATATCTTGAGGTGCCAAGGTGACTCAGTTGAGCATCCGACTCTTGATTTTGGCTCATGTCATGATCTCACAGTTTGTGGGTTTGAGATTTGCATTGGGCTCCATGCTGACAGTGTGGAGTCTGCTTGGAGTCCTCTCTCCCTCTCTCTCTCTGCCCCTTCCCCATGTGTGCTCTCTAAACAAACACACATACATACAAACTTAAGGGGAAAAAATTAATTGGAGAGATTTTACTAGATTGTCTACAGTGGTACAGGATTAACACAGACTATTCACCAATTATTTGGGGGGAAACAGCTAGATTCTAAATTCCAGAATTCAGCATCATCCTTCTCTCATAAAGCCCAGAACCTTCTTAGGGTACTTGAGTGTATTTGACTTTTCTTTCAACATAATCCATGCAGATGGGGAAGCCACATTTTAGGGGCATTGGAAAGATAGGCACATCTTATTATGTGGTTTTCAATGTGGATATTTGATGCTCAGGGGCGTTGGGGGCCCCACATCTGGTGAGAAAGCTAATTATAGGTCACTGTTGAGCAGGAGGAGAGATTTTTATTACTTGTACTGTTCTTTTGGCTCCACCTAACTTTTTTTTAATAACCACTGTAGTGGCTTGAATAATATTTCTCATAAAGACAAAGAGCTGTTGCTTTGTTTTGGGTAAATATCAAAGTGCTTGACATCTACCTCTAGAAAAGTTTATCTGTGGAAGCTAGACATTGGGTGGCAAAAATTTTTTATGTCCTATAAGCTGAACTATGGGTCATCTTTGGTTTTATCTCTGTCATCCTGTGGACTTAGGATCCACCTTGACTTCCAAATAACTCATAGATGTGAATAGAGAAATTCAGAGAGGATAAAGAGTATATATTTCGTTTTCCTGTAGCAGCCATTGTGGTGACTATTTTGACTTATTCTCTTCCTATGAAGATCGTGGACTTGCCAGTCTATAGAGTTCATTTGTGATTTCCCAGAGACCTATGTTCTGTTCGAGGGCATATTCTCAGGGCTCTGTGGCGAATAAAGGAAGGTGATCCCAGTGAAGAGCCAGGAAAATGAAGCTTAAAACAAAGTATTCATTCAGAACTAGTGATCCTTTCCTTTTGCTTTCTAGACTTGGTTTCTGAAAGGACTCATCACAATGGTCTGGGCCAATTTTGTGAGAAAAAGCCCCAAATACCTAGGACAGATGTCAGTTATGGGAATTGCCGGCCACTACCAAACTATCAGAACTGGGTGTTACTAGGTTTGGGCACATCTTCTGTCTCTCATGCTCACTCTTCATGTACACCTGATGTATATTATTGAAACTGGAAATCTTAGCAGGTTCTTATTGCCCACCTAAAGGTTGTTTCTTGTAATCCCACCTGAGCTTCCTCTGGAGAGCTTTCCGGATGTACTAAGTCCTTTCAGGGTTTTTTTTTTTTTTTTTTTTTTTTTTTGCCAGTGGTGCTGAAAGGGTAAGCTCGTAATTCAAAGCAGTGTTATCTATGACTAGATGGTAAGCTTTTTGAAAGCCTATTGGTACTGTAGAATTCTAACAAATAGAGTGTCCACTTTGTCACTGATCCTAAGACTGTGTTAGACCAATTTGAGAAGGTAGGCAGAGTGAGAATCCTGGGTATTATAAATACAGTGACAGAGTTGGTCTATCACCTTTATTTCTCCAATGTTGTCATTAAGAGAATACTATCATTATCAGTTCTGTGAAATGTAGTTTTATATTTAGAGTCATATTATAGTTATTTAAAGGAACCCTTGAGCTAATCCCTTTCCTAAAATGAAGAATTATTTTTGAGTTTAGATTTTTATATCTTCAAACATGTCAGCATGTCAAATATTTGTTATCTGTTTTTGTTCCAGGAAACTCAGATAGCCAAGAAGCCTAGGGGAAATAACTTTATTAATTATAGGCATAAAAACAAATGGTAGGACCCAACAGGTGCTGGTGTCCAGCCATTAACTGACCATGTGGTCTTGGTCAGGCCATTGAGCCTCTCTAGACCTAAGGTTCTCTATTCTTCTATAAAGCAAGGGTTAGAATGAATGACATGTATGGTTTCAGTATATGAGATATATGTATGTTTTGTTTTAAATGCATTCTGAGAAGGTCTGTGCACTCAAGAAAGTTTAGCTTTTTTTTTTTTTTTTTTTAGATTTCCTTCTTTTTGGCTAGGTTCCAAAAGTAATATGTGCTTGTTGTTTACAAAGGAAAATTCAACTGAAAATGTATTGTGCAGAAAGGAAAAGTCTCCTTCAATCCCACTCTCTGAGAGAGAATCATTCTTAAAATAGGTAAAATAGGTATATAATTATCTTGGCTTATTTCTATGCATATATTAATATTTTCTGATATATACATGCATATATATATATGCTTCTTTCTATGCATATATTAATATTTTCTGATATATACATGCATATATATATATATTGTACTAAAACTTGATTTTTTTCATGTAACAGTTGAAGTAATATCTTTCAACATCAGTACACACAGTTACCTTATTTTTTTAAATTGAGGTATAATTGACATGTAACACTATATTACTTTTAAGTGTACCACATGATTCAATATTTGCATATATTGTAAAATGGTAACCATAAGTCTATTTAACATCTGTTACACAGTTACATTTTTTCTTGTGATGAGAACTTTTAAGATCTACTCTTAGTAACTTTCAATTATGCTGTAGTCACCATGCTGTATGTTACATAAGCTACCTTATTTTCCAAATCCCTCATACAATGTCACTAATTGAATATAGGAGGGACACCAAATACATATGTTGGCCAAATGGTTGTTACGTCATATTTAGCTGACATTAAAGCTAAATAATTATCACTGTCATAGAATGGATGTCTGGAATACAAAAAAAACCCCTGAAAATTTAACAAGACTCAAAAATTTTTAATAAACGGTTATAGTAGTCAGATTTAATTTTGACAATATATATTCTCCTTTTCCCCCAGTGCCTGGGGTTGGATTATTCCTGCGGTCACTACACATAGTTACAGTACTGCTGATAGTAATGTTGCCCTTTGGCAACTAACCTTGTCCTCTCCAATAATAACTAGGAAAAGACTAGGTAATAGGCTAGGTAAAGACTTACGTCCTCATTAACCACTGGTCTTGGAAATTTGTGTGATGATCATGAGTTTAATTGAAGGAATCTCAGAAACCGAAGCGTTGTGCACTGCTCGAAGCATGCTCTCTAAGTATTTTCAGGAGCATACTTACGATTGCTTGCCAACACATATATCTAACTTGCTGATATTTTTGCTGCCTCACACAATTAGTTAATTGAAAAAAAATGTCATTAACGTTGGCTCTAAAATTGTGGCAGTGTATGAATGCAGTTGACTTTCAAGATGTAAGAGAACCATTTTAATATCGTGTGTATCTCTGTATCTTGGCTTTATTGTACACACACCAGCTTCACCATGATTTCTGGGATAGAATGATATGAGACTTTTTATATGTTAGAAAAATGTGAATTCTCAAAATATATCTGTTTTGTTTAAATCTGCCCCCTGCCGTATTTAGCAAATTCTAGTGAATAAATCATGTTCTTAATAAGCAGCCATTGGATTTAGCAGGGCTGCGATTTTGGTATTCTTATCTGCAAAGTAGAAGATTAAGGGCTTTTTATTTCTGTTGCTGCTTCAAGCAGCCTGCATAATAGGTACCAGCTCTGCCCCCATCTTGTCTGAGGATTTGGTGTAAGTACACAACAAGGCAGTTCCACAACTTCTTGTAACTCATGAAATTAGTCTTTGGCTGAAGAAGAAAGTACGGAACGCGTTTTATGCTTTCGAGCTGTGTCCATTACACCGTGCCATGATTACCATCTGAACACACAGCTGTGTGAATGTGACCGAAGCTTTGAGTGCCTGCAGCCCCTAAGACACCCTTCACTGCATTTGTTCCATTGTCAACCACAGTTAGTGGTCACTGTTCATTGGTTTCCACTCTATACTTCTTCATCTGGACTCACCATGTCAGCGTGAGAGACGGGGAACTGTTCCAACAAGAGAATAAAGCAGGACCAGGATTGAATGGATTGTCAAGGAACTGTCCTGTTTATTTGTTTGAGAGAGTGAGCAGGGAAGGGGCACTGGGAAAGAGAGAGAAAGAGAGAATCTTAAGCAGGCCACACTCGGCGAGGAGCTGGATGCAGGGCTCAGTCCCACAAACCATGAGATCATGACCTGAGCCAAAATGGAGAGTTGGACCCTCAACTAAGTGAGCCTCTCAGGGACTCCTGTGCTGCTTTATTTAAAGGAGGTCTTCATGTCCAAGTGTCTGAGGCCCAGGATAGAGGAGTGGCACATTTGGTAATATCACCATTGCTTTTGTGCGTGTTGCAGCATGATTGAGGAAGCAGAATGTTGGTACCTGTTTACCAGAAGCACTCTTGATGCTGGGATTCACAATTTCCACGAATCTGAATACTCTTTCATCTTCAGTGACAGGAGTAGAGAGGTTGGCATTCTTTTGTAGATATTTGAACAAGCTTATTTTTCAAAGTTGGCCTCTATACTATTTATTTATTAGAATTTTTAAAATGTTTTTGAAGTTTGATTACTGTAAGCAAAATATGTTTTAAGTATTTCCTTTTCCTCAAGCATTTTCTTCTTTGTATTTTTTTATGTGTGTATTTTGTATGAATCAAAGATGACTTCATGGATGTCATTGTGATTCTATATATTTTCCTAGTCTTAAAATTTTACATTTTATATCAATTACAAAATTCATGTCGGATAACTCTGATATCTTAACCTCTATGGATCTTTTTAATTTTTTTCTCCTACTCTTAGTTTTTTGTTACCTTGGTCTCTTCTCCTAATGGGCTTGGTGATTTTTAATGAATTTTGGACACTGGTTCTGAAAAATAGTAGAGATAATTTTAGACTATTGATAATGTCATTTTCCTCCAAAAAGGATTTACTTTTGCTTCTTATAGGTAGAATCAGAGAGTGAGATGCTTTGCAGCTTTGTCTCAGACTGTGTGAGGGTTGGTTTATTCCTACTTCATTCTCACTTCTTTTTTTTAATGTTTATTTATTTTTGAGAGAGAGAGAGTAGGCACAAATGGGGGACAGGTGGAGAGAGAGACTCCCAAGTAGGCTCCACGCACAGAGCCTGACACGGAGTTTGATCTCATAACCGTGAGGTCTTGACCTGAACCCAAATCAAGATCTGGACACTCAACCAACTGAGCCCCAGGTGCCGCCCTGCTGCCTCTTCTAAGATATACTCATCAGGCCTCCCACCTGAAAGTCTGATTTTCCAAAATTCTTCTTCATCTTTGGACCCTGAACTCCAGTTTTTGTCTGCTTTGTACCATAAAACTAGCAAAAGCTCTCCACATCTTTACAGCCTCCCTGGTTGTTATTTTATGCTCAGTTCTTCAGTGTCTCAGGACCACCTGCGGGAATAAACAAATGCCTTAAAGGGAAAAGCAGTTCTTTTTTAAAATTTATTTTTAAAAAATACTTCTTTAATTTTGAGAGAGAGTGTGTGAGAGGAGGAAAGGCAAAGAGAGAGAGAAACACACAGAATCCAAAGCAGGGTCCAAGCTCTGAGCTGTCAGCAAAGAGCCCAAAGCAGGGCTCAAACTCATGAGCTGCGAGACCATGACCATAGCCAAAGTCTGGCGCTCAACCGACTGAGCCACCCAGGAGCCCTCTTTTTTTTTTTTAATTTATTTTTTAAATTTTACATCCAAGTTAGTTAGCATATAGTGCAACAATGATTTCAGGAGTTGATTCCTTAATGCCCCATACCCATGTAGCCCGTTCTTCCTCCCAAAACCCCTCCAGTGACCCTCTGTTTGTTCTCCATATTTAAGAGTCTCATATTTTGTCTCCCTCCCTGTTTTTATATTATTTTTGCTTCCCTTCCCTTATGTTCATCTCTGTGTCTTAAAGTCTTCATATGAGTTAAGACATATGATACTTGTCTTTCTCAGACCACTTTCACTTAGTATAATACCCTCTAGTTCCATCCACGTAGTTGCAAATGGCAAGATTTTATTCTTTTTGATGGCTGAATAATACTCCCTTGTGTGTGTGTGTGTGTGTGTGTGTATGTATGTATGTATGTATGTGTATATATATTATATATATATATATATAAATCCCTTCATCCATCAATAGGTATTTAGGCTCTTTTCCATACTTGGGCTATTGTTGATAGCACCGCTATATACATTGGGGTGCTTGTGTCCCTTCGAAACGGCACACCTGTATCACTTAGATAAATATTTAGTAGTGCAATTGCTAGGTCATAGGATAGTTCTATTTTTAATTTTTTGAGGAACCTCCATACTGTTTTCCACAGTGGCTGCCCCAGTTTGCATTCCCACCAGCAGTGCAAAAGAGATCCTCTCTCCGCATCCTCGCCAACATCTGTTGTTGCCTGAGTTGTTGATTTTAGTCATTCTGACAGGTGAGAGGTGGTATCTCAGTGTGTTTTTGATTTGTATTTCCCTGATAATGAGTGATGTTGGGCATTTTTTCATGTGTTGGTTGGCCATCTGGATGTCTTCTTTGGAGAAGTGTTTGTCACGTCTGGGAAAAGCAGTTCTAAATGTCAGGCTTACCTCCTTAGCTTTCCATCTTTCAGGGACCTTTGTCACTTGTGTTATAAGTGGCTCTTTTTGGCCTGGTGTTATCTGTCCTCAGTAAGAGGATTGGTTTGCATCAAGCTATTTAGTCGTTGTTGGACTCTTACCTGTATTTGAAAGTGAGTATTCAAATATTAAGAAGAGACAGTGTAGCATGCCTTGTTTGCCTTACTGTATTTTGTGCTGGTTATATATTTATCTATGCAGTTGCAGCATCTTGTATAATATAGAAGTTCAGGAATGCCAAAAATAACATCGAATATGGCATTCAGATATTTGGTCAAGTTTTAAAAATCTACCAGATTTTCAATTTATTCGTTTATATATATAATATATATGATATATATAATATATATATCATATATATACATATATTAGCAGATGGTATTTCTTATTTTCACTCCTTTTCCTCTTTTTCCATTAGGTGGTTTTATTCTGGTTGATTTGCAGAAGCTCTTTGTACATAAAAGATATTAACTCTTTGCTTATGTGAGCTATAGATGTTTATCACCAGCAAATATGGTTTGTATGACTGCTAGATTTTTGGATTTATTGAGGTGTTTGGTGGCCTTTTTATAGCTCTTTTTAAAAACTAATGTTGGGGTGCCTGGGTGGCTCAGTTGATTAAGTGTCCGACTTTGGCTCAGGTCAGATCTCATGGTTCATGGGTTCAAGCCCTGTGTCAGGCTCTGTGCTGAACTCTTGCTCAGAGCCTGGAGCCTGCTTTGGATTCTGTGTCTCCTTCTCTCTCTGCCCCTCCCCTGCTCACACTCTGTCTCACTCTGTTTCTCAAAAATAAATAAATATAAAAAAAAAAAAGAACTAATGTTGCACACATTTATAAAGAAAGTACACAGATGCAGTCATAATAATACATGCACACAAATACTAATATCTATATACACATATAAAACCTTATTAATTAAATCATTCAGATCCTTTATTGTCATAATTTTTGAGGGATCAAATTGATTTGATTAAGAGTATTAATTTTACCCCTTCTTCTAATAGTGGTATTCTTGGTCCTTTTTGTCTTGAATTCGATCTTGCCAAATGATCATATTTCTGATCCATGTGTTTTGGAAATGATGGGGGTAGTATAGGTTTTAATTTTATCTTTGTCTTTCTAATTTTGAATTCTTCACTTCTCTTTTCCTCTTTTAATTTAGAAGAATGGAGTCTATGTTTAAATCACTTTAGGGGTATCACAAAGGAGTATAAGTATGATATGAGTGGGTAGAGGTGTGTGGGTCTTGTGGCAAGGGGGAAGGATTGAAAAAGGAGCCTAGGATGGAATATGAAGTTTGGAATGTGAAAGGAGGCTGGCTCAAGCAGAAAGTCTGAAGAAATAGGAAGCAAACATGGGTTATTGAGGGAGGATCACATTTTGCAGAATCCTGAAAGCGATGGAGAGGAAGAATTCTTCCTGTATAAATTAGATGTTCTTAATGCATATAGCCAAATAAGTATGCATTTACAAAATAAGCCCTGTGTCCAGGCTTGCTGTCCAGGATCGTCTTTTGTGCTTGTTTATGCTGAGCTTACATGTTCATTTTCCTTTATTCCACGAGCTCAGGGCAGTATACTGTGATTCACATGAATTAATTTTGTGCACCTTCTTTGAATTTTATTTTGCATTTGACATTCTAACCAGGTGAGTTTTAGAGTGATGGTTGAGGTTGGCAACCTCACCTCAGAGAGATAGAAGTCTGTCATATTGTGGGTAAGTCTAGAACTTCTTTCCTTCCTTTCTGTTCTTCTGCCTGTTCAGCTGCACCTGCTCCCCAAATCATAAATATGTTTCCTTTCATACATTAAGCACATGAGATGAAAACGTGGTAACTAGGAGTAGATGGCCAAGTCTGAAGGCCTGAACTATTTTGTTGCCTCTTGAGAAGCGTGGAGATGGCGGCTTACTGAGAACTGGGTGAAAGTGAATGCTGGTGCCCACAACGTTTTCAAGTGCCCGGATTGGTCTGTAAGGAGGAGCCAGGAGCTTTGACGAATGAGACCACTGAATTCGGGACAGTTAGCTCATCAGAAATGGCACTTTTATTCCAAAGGGGAAATTTAGAGAACTGAGTGGTCTCCTTTGACTTTTGCATAAAATTGTTTGGTTTGTTTTTTTCTCTATCTTTAGGGGACTCATTCTCACAGTTCCGGTTTGCGGAGGAGAAAGAGTGGGATGCTGAAGTGTCGTGTCCAAAACAGGTAAGATGGTTTGTCGGGAATGCGGGTTGGCTCTGCTCAAGGCTGAAGACTAACGCCCGTACATTACTGTTGAGACAGGGGCTCTGTGGAGAAGAGAGTAGTCATTCACCTACTTGTGTTACAGAAGCTGGTCAGAGAATGTTTGGAGAGCTTAAATTATACAGGTCTTTGAAGCTAGAGTTCACCTTTACACCTGGCCATCTGTGTGAATCCCTCACATAGACTGGGCTGCCAGTAAGGGTATAGTCAGGATTTTGTGCGGATTGCTCTCCCGTTGGGCCTTCTTTGCCCTTTCTGTGAAACTTCCCCTTAGAATTGAAAAGCGATTTCCCCCTCCTACTGCTTGTAATATTAGGTGAAAAAAATCCTTAACTTTATAGCTTTAAATAACTCTGCTTCTATAATTAGGAGAATAAAACTATAAAATAAGAACAAATATCACTGAAGTCTTTGGGCGAATCCATAAAGCCCAGCCACTTCACTGGCTCTGTGATCAGGCCATACTTTTCCTGAGGAGTTTCGATTCTTTTCCAAGTGGGATTTGACTGATTATTTCCACGTGAGAGATGACAGGCATTCTTACCCTTATAAAAAGTGCAGAAAATTAGTGGTGGCTTGTCATGTGCTCCCTGACTCCGTGGCTAGGGCATGCTGTCTGATACAGTGGTTAGACAGTCTGCCCACAGCCTCAGGCAGGTGGCTCAATCATGGACCCGAAGCCCAAAGGGTCAGGTACCCTCTTCCCCGTTCTGCTACCAGCTCAGCAGCACACACTGTAAGTGGTTCATTTTATCTCTGGGCCAGTGTGATGTTTACTTGTTTGCAATGGACATTGATTTGCCACACAGACTGTGCAGCGGGGGGTGTCACTTGTAAAATGACTGACTGCCTGTCACTTTTACATCGCGTACAGATTACCACGTGGAAAAAGTAGGGAATTAAAAGTATTTGTCTGCTTAAGTCTGTATGGGCATATGCCTGCGGTACAGTTTAGGATTCTAGGACAAACTGCAAACAGATAAACCGAAGTCATCAAGGAGTACGGCAAAAGCCAGACAACTCATATTTCAACTCCTTTTGAGCCACGTTGACTAGTAGAGAATATTTTAGTTATTCTGAGTGTTTCAAGTAATTCTAACATTCCTCATTCATCAGAACACCAAGAACTTGTTCTTGACTAGATGTTTTATTAGATGCAGTCTGTTCGAAGATGAGTAAGACAGAGACCATGCCTGTGAATTGCCCTTAGCCCAGTGGCTGACCCATAGTAGCTGATCAGTAAATATTTACATAATTAGTGAAAAAAACTGTTACACAAAATAAGTGGTGTCATCAGTGAATTAAGAGAATACTGTGGGGACCACTTTGGGCTGGCAGAGATGGAGAGCAGCACTGGGGGAGAGAGAATGGGCCTCGGTGGAAGAGTAGGATTCTGCCGTCAAGGGAGGAGAGCTGAGAGGGCAGCTGTGCTCAGAGTCAGGATATCGCTGGAGAGCAGTGCACCCAGAAGAAGGCCTGGGCCGGTCGGTACCAGCAGATTGAACTTCATTTTCTTCTGGGTGAAGTTTAGCATGTGGGTGAGAGCACAGACCTTGGAGAGACCAGCCTCAGCGTGTATCTGAGTTCAAGGACTCGGGCTGACTTGTTTCCTGCTCTTGGGTTCTCATTTGTAAAACAGAACTAATAAGAGGATAGAACTTGGGGTTATAATGGTGGTTTATTTCTGCCATCTTCTGCCTTTTTATTTCTAAAAGGTCATTTGTAATCATCACCTGATATGTAATTATTTTGTTTTTTGATAGAATTCAGCATTTTATGTGGACTGTGAGTCATTGGTCCGTGCCCTGCAAGAGCTGCCCCTCTCACTCCGCCTCAATGTTGCTGCTGAATTGGTCCAGGTAAAAACCCTGACAGCATCTTCCAGCTGGTGGGGGTTAGGGCAGCAGAAGGAAAAAAAGTGAAAAATGTCCCTCTGCAGAATGTCTCGCACAGTGAGCTTTTGCTTTTATGAAGCTAGGGTTTTGTATCAAGGTGGCATTTTGAAAAGCTATAAGGGACGGGGCCCCTGGGTGGCTCAGTCTGTTAAGTGTCCCAAATTCGGCTAGGTCATGATCTCCCAGTTCATGGGTTTGAGCCCTGTCTCAGGCTCTGTGCTGACAGCTCAGAGCCTGGAGCCAGTTTTGGATTCTATGTCTTGTTCTCTGCCCCTCCCCTCAAAAATAAACATTAAAAAATTAAGTTTTAAGGGAGAAAATACTTGAAGGATCAAATGTCATAGAACTGAATGAAAAGTAAAAGTATAAAGCCTAGGTGGTCTTGTACTCAAAAGTTTCTATGCCAGACTCTTTGTTAGCACTAAGTTTACAGTGGTGATCAGACAGACATGGTTCCTATGCTCATGGAGCGGAATCTGTTGGGAAATAGGAGTATCAATCACGTGACCCAACTCTGATAAGTCCTATGAAGGAGAAGCATAGTGCGCTATGAGAATGTATAGTCACCTGATCTACTTTGGTATGGTTAGGAATGACTTTCCTGAAGAAGTGTCCAATCAGCTGAGACCCAAAGTAGAAGAATGCCTGAGTTGGGATTTAAAGAAGAGTGACCCAACCAGATCTGCCTTAGCGATACCGCTAATGATGATAGTATCAAGGGCTGTTCTGCCTGCAGGCTAATGGAGAGTGGACTGTGGGAACAGGCAGAAGTGTTTGGTGACTGTGCGCACGCAGACACGTGGCAGAGAGCAGAGGGAGCACAGCAGGAGGCTGCTGCGCTGGCCCGTGTGATGGTGGAGCTGGCACAGAGCTTGACTTGACCAAGAGGTACTGCAAAAGTAAAACTGGCAGGACTTGGTCAAGCACTGGAAATGGAGAGCGAGCAAGGAATTGTTCTAGGCTTTCCAGCTTGTGCACCTCAGTGATGGGGTCACATCAGGAGGGGCGAGGTTTGGACGGTACAGGTTCGTGCCTCTGAGACAGCAAAGTGCAAATATTAGATGGATAGAGAAATTAATCGTGCAGAATTAAGGGCTCGAAACATAAATGTAGGAGATACTAGTGTGAGACAGCATTTGAATGATGAATGAAGAGATGAAGGGGCCCAACGGATATTACTACAGGAACTTCAAAATGTAATTGTGGCTTGACTGAGTTTTTTAAAAAGTGAAAACCCTGAGCAGTACTAACTGTAAATAGAATCCCAGCAACTAAAACGATCAACTTCATTCTGCACCTGAATGTGATGCTAAGCTTGCGCAGACGCACGAATTGGTTACCCATGCAGTTGTTTCTGCTCAGGTGAGGCCAGCTGGTCCAATTCGGGGCTGGAGGATAGTGAAGGACAGGGCCGAGGAGTGGAGAGGGTGGCATTTGCCTCTCAGGGGGAATCGCCATGGAGCTTTCAGAATGTTGGGGGTTTTCTTACTGATTGGGACGGGCCCAGCCCTGTTGTGTTTCAGTGAGGGCTCCTACATTTTGGCCCCTATCAGTAAGGAAGGGTGCTGGGGCAGGGCCTGAATTAGAGACCCTTTGTGGACTCCCTGTCTGGATTGAACTGGCCATTGCACAGAGTTTGGCGTCTTTCGTTTTTGTTTCTGCTCAAGCAAATGTGGCAGGACTCAGATTTTTAACTTCTGCTTCTCTTTCAGACCACCCTCCCTTTAGAGCTTCCTCAGGTGAAACCAAAGAGAAATGATGAAGGCAAGGGACTAGGGATGCAGTTAAAAGCACCCCTGGGGCCTGGAGGAAAAAGGTCTGTCTCTGAGCTCAAGTCTGCTGCTGCTGGCTGCCCCGTGTCCCTGGGTAAAGATAGCCCAAACCCGGGTCCCACCAACGGTTCCCGGGAACCCACGGCCCCACTGCAGTCGGGAGCAGGCCACTTGGAGGAAGAATTAGATCTGCTGCTGAGTTTAGATGCACCTGTAAAAGCGGAAGAGAACATCTCAACAGACCAGCTGTCTCAGGACCAAGAATCTGAGAAAAATGGGGAGGTGGCCCCAGAAGAAAAAGGTATGGCTTTCATTTGATTCCCTATCCATCGTCTTGAGTGTTGTTCTGCAACAGCCCCACCTGCGTCCCATCCATACACCTCTCCATGAGTGTCTGACATCGATCTGCTGTGGTCCGTGGACATCTATTTCTGTGCTCACATCCCCGCTTCCCCCTGAGCTGACCTTTCTGACAACATTTCCTCCCACTCGATACACCAGGCTTCCAAAACTGCTGCCTGCCTGCCTGCAATATTAAACCCGGGGCTGCAGATTGAACTCGTGCTAGAAAAAGGCATTAAGATCCTCCTAGCCCTCAGCTGTGCAGCGGCAGACCTTTTTAATCGACTATCTGAACAGGCCTGTTAACCAACTCTCCAGACTCCTTGCTATTTCGATCTTCTTCTTCTTCTTTTCTTTTTTTCTTTCCACAAAAGAGCACTCCCTTCTCTTTGTGCGGGCTCCGGGAGCCAGGGGCCCATGTGATAAGGAGCGGCCAAGGGTGACTGCTCCATCCACACGCTGCATTGGAGAACCTTTGAAGATTTTCCAGGAGTGCTACAATAGTAAAAAGAAAACTGAGCTGTTGGTCTTGTTTAAAAAACTAGTGAACTGTGAAAGTCAACTTCAGGATAATTAGAGGGGCAACTGCCTACCCCATGTAATAATTTGTTAGGATATTCTTGTATCCTCTCCAGGATTTGGAACTTCTTGAATAATAGAATGTTTTTCCTTGTTGTGAGCAAATAGTTAGGGCTGACTTCTGTCCTAGAACAAGCCCCCAGGGAGCCATAACCCTCAGTCTGGGGACTGACCTGCAGCTGTTAACACTGCTTTTATTCCCCCAGGTCCTGCAGAGCCCTCTGTGATGGAAGAAAAGAAGGCGGAATCAGAGCAAGCAAGTACATCAAAAACTGTTACTGAGGAAGAGCTTGAAGACTGGTTGGATAGCATGATTTCCTAACATAAAGAAAGAAAATGGAAAAAAAAAAAGTGCCTGAAGCAAATTTTGGTTGCCTTGTCAGTAAGGGTGGGCCAGGGGCCCCGAGCAGCTGGTTCACAAGCATGCCCCACACCTGTGCGTGCCATCACGCTGGCGGCACCTCTGTGTCCCCAACATCCGAGCCTATGCCTTTAAGAGGCTCCTTGCAATTGTTCTCTGGCTTAGTGATCTGATCCCTTAAGGGCTGGGGATGTTAGGGCTCTTGTTTCCAGCCTCCTTCCTTTCAGCGTTTGCAGCAAAGCAGGTACTGCTGATAGAATAGACCCAAGCAACAAGGCATGCGATTGGCCAAAATAAATGAACGCAGGTGTACTGGACTTCCTTTCGTTCTTGGGTGGGGTTTTAGGCCATTTGTGTCCTGTCCCTTTCCGCAGCAGTCACAGTGGTGCGGCAGAGTGAGCCGGGAGAGGTGCAACACAAGAGGCCAACACCAGGGAGTGGTGTGTATTACTTTATTGCAGTGGGCACTTCCTTTATGTAAGGAGATTCACCTAAACACAGCAGCTCCACTACTTACAAGGAGACCAGAAAGCAGTACTCAGTTTGGCATAAGATTGAACTTTTTCTGAATTTTCAGTACAGTACTTCTAATAACAGCAGTTGACAAGCTGTTACTGAAAAAAAAAATTATATGAATAACCTTCAAGTGCAGTTTCGTAAAGACAGAAGATCAACACAACTAATTAAGGAACTGTGTCCGTCCAGAACATAAACATAAAAAATTTGCATAGCTATATCTAAAGAGATTTTTAAGGCACTTAATCGATATTTCAGTGTCGACAAAGTGTTTTTTTTTTTTCTATTTAACTGCTTAAAGCTTTTCAAGCTGATTCTGAATACATTCACTAGCAAGTACCATGGGAGAAATCTGCAGTTAAAATGATGTTTTTCTGTAGTTCAGATCATGAGTCACTAGTGGATACTGTCACATGACATCCAAGTGTGTGAAATTTCAGGTATTGTGCATCGAAGATTTCATATTTCTAGTCCTTTCCTCAATGACTGCCATTGTGACAAACTAGTTTCATTACAACCGAAAATCTTGAAGGTATTCAACTATAGTTTCCTTGATTCTTTGCCATCTTTTAACATTTTGAGAGGTTGTCTCCCACAGGGCTATGTCCATTAGGCACAAAAAGCCAAATCAATTCCAAGGTCTCACATATTTTTAACAAAGACTTTCTCGTAAGGGAGGCATTTAGAATATGTCACATTTCAAATATTTTGCAGAACTGTAAAAGGATTTATTTCACTGAAGTTGACCGTCCAGAATTGTGGAGTTTCTCTCAGATTTATCCAAGCTGATCTTCATATTGTTTCCGAAAGCAGTCACCAGCCGGGAAGAAATCCCAACACCTTTCTTGGTACATTTTCCAGACATAAGATTCCTGAAACGATGGGAACAGACAGAACTTCTTTTGAAACCACAGTAAGCTAAAACCTGGGTTGCTTTTACTCTGTAGGTCTCCCTTTGGGAATGGTGAGGAGGTTTTATTTCTATGAGGCCCAACTAGAACCTTCTTCCTTGCTCTGTTCCCAGCCCAAGCTATTTTGAGAGCAAAAAGTCATTCCCTACCCCACTGTTCCTTCCTCACCCACAAAACTCAAAACACTGGACACCAGGCAATGATTGTCAGTAAAAATACTTAAAGATCTAGAAATAAGCTCATTCTAGGCCATTGGGTAGAAGGCAGAAGAATGCACAATGAGGGGACAGTTACCAGTGGCAGTGGGGGTAGATCCCTGGAGCATAGAAGGCAGATCTAGAACCAGTTGCCTCTCCAGTGTGTGAGCTGTGAAGTTTTCCTACAACTCCGAGGATGGTCGAATATTTGATAACTGACCATCTCTTCCTTTGTTCTCTATCTGCATTTCTTTCTCCTACTTAGTCACAGAGTCCCTTTTGACACATACCTTCACTCATACTACCCGCACCTCCACATCCCCTGCGTCACCCACACACGAGGTGGTATCGTTCTCAGGCTGTCCCTCACACAGTTTTACTCTTTGTTAAGCCACCCACTCAGCTCCTCCTTGTCTTTTTCTCTGTAACGTTCTCCCCACCTCCACCTATTCTACTCTGAAGCAGTAACCGTAAGGGTTTAGAAAATGTCAGTGAGCTGGGAAGGATAACCAGAAAGGTTTTAGGAGTAGGTTGGAGTTGCCTTACGATGTGGGGTTCTAAGGTCACAAAAAGAGGGTGGAATGACACAGAGGAACAATGCCTGTGAGACACTGAGGGAGGCATGGGTCTACCTCAGACCTCCGCTGCTCTGTTGAGTCTCAAGACTTCTGAAAAGGAAACTCTTGATGCAGGGCTAGGATTTTTTTTTAAATCAAAAAATTATTTCTTTTGTTAAGCTCATGGCATTTTCTTTTTGTTATTACAAAAGCAAGTCAAATCATGACCGGAAGAAAATGTAGCCAAACAAAAAAACTAACACTCATAACCCACCATCCAGAGACAAGCATTGCTAACTCTACCAAGACTTTCAGACCATTTTCCTCACAGGCTACAGTTCATGTAGTCATGGGAAGAGTGGTGTTTTGTCACATATGCTTTCTAATCTAATGTAATACATTTAGTCAATCTAATGCAAAGTGCAGAAAATGCTAGATTGGCAGGGCTATGATTCTTAAGATACTTTTTTTCTCACCTGACCCGTGTGTTCTGTTTCATCTTTGTTAATCAGATACATCAGGA
Source organism: Suricata suricatta (assembly GCF_006229205.1). Lineage (NCBI taxonomy): Eukaryota > Metazoa > Chordata > Mammalia > Carnivora > Herpestidae > Suricata > Suricata suricatta. The sequence continues at coordinate 74,283,114 of NC_043708.1, forward strand.
AGAACCTGGAACAAGGGAAAAAAGGTATAATAAGTGAGAAAAAGACATTACTTTGATTACTCTTTTTGTGAGGTAAAAGTCTTTTGTTCCTAAACCTTGAGCTAAGGTGACTTGTGACAAAGCATTTTGGCTTTTTTTTTTTTAAATCCTTAACCATAAAATGGTGACCAAAACTCTATTAATAGGTGAGCATAGAACTGAAATCATACCCTCAAAGATAGGTCATGGAAAAGGTGGAAAGTATTTAACCTCATTAAGTTGCTGTGACTCTTCAGAAATAGTTTCATTTGTATTATGGACACAAATACTTGTTCTAACGGTGACGGGTCCGAGGTTTGAGTCTGTGTGGAACACAGGTATCCATGGAGGCCGGGGCTGGTCATTCAGCTCACACTGCACGATCTCAGAGACGGCTTCCCACCGAGCCGGTCTCTTGCCCTCCAAGTATAGGCTGGAGGTGGGGAGAACCCGAGCCCCGGACCTCACATTCTCTCAGGGCGTTCTTAGGTTTATAGCTTAAGAAGTTCTAAGTAGATGTGGTTCCTTCCTCCCTTTTCCTTGATCAGACTAAGAAGCCAGGGCCAGTATCTTCATGATGTTTGAGACTTGGGCACATAAGGACATGACTCCTCTCCTAGCACATTTATTTGACACAGCACGGTTTTTAGGGGGGAGTTCCAAACCTGAATAAGGCGGGTTCTCTCAGGTTTCCTGCTTGAGCTTCATGGAGCCAGAAGGGAGACCATTATAATACATAGTGATCTGGGAAGACGTAGATGCAGAGAGCACAGCAGCATTTCCCATCTCTCTATTCATGGGTTCTGACAAATGCTCCTCTTTTATAGAAGGACATCCATCCATCCCAGTCACCTCCATTTCAGATGAAAACTCTTTTACTGAGACTTAACAATCATGAATACTCATGACTTGAGGAAGGGTATGCTAAAGTTTCTTTGTTTTCATTTTTGTACCTGTTAGGATATTTTTTAAACTTGTGTTTTTGTCTTAAACTCACATTCTAACAAAAAGATAGGTCTTTGCTTCCTCTCTTTGACAGTAATACTTTTCTCAAAGGCTAGGCCTATTCCATCCTAAAGAAAGATGCATTTTTCCTAAACAATAAAATGTAGACTTAGAGGGGAAGAGCTAGGCCAAGGAGCTGCTTTGCTTCTTTTCTTGGAAATGATCACGTGGCGAATCGTATTGTCAGGTAATCCATATTCTCCGTCAGGTATAGGCTTCGTAGACGGGCCATGGCACAACACAGGCTCTGAGTAACTAACTTGCTCTTGAGTGAATGCTCTACCTCAGAACCAGTAAATACTTATTGGAGCTTCCTGGGTGCCAAGCTCTAGGCACGGGGACAGAGCAGGAGGAAGCACCCACAACTATCTCACGCTCACAGAGCTGGTATGTTCGAAAGGACAGACGGGCAGGGTGAGGCCTGCAAACCGCCCATGGAATCCAGCAACATGCAGGGCGCTGACCGCCGTGACGGAGGCCCACGTAGCATGGTGGGCAGCAAGGCCTGACCAGGACGGGCTCACCGGAGAACAGGAAGAGAAAAAGTGGAGGTGGTAAACATAGACACTTTAAGTTCTGCTGGAAGGGAAAGAAAGAAGCAGGGTGACAATAGCCGGGAGTAAAAGGGGGGCTGCAGTCATTTTTCTTTGTTTAGGATTTTCAAAAAGAACATGGGTATGGTGATAAAGGTCCAGGAGAGAAAGAGAAATTGCTGTAGTTATGGCACCTTAAGAAGGGATGGGGTCTGATCCCAGGTGGAGGGACTGACCTTTGCTACCAGCAGGAATGGCCCACAGGCACATTTGTCACCATGCAGCAGAGGCGGAGAATAGGGACAAAGATGGAGGCTCTGGGGGGCTCAAAGTTTTTTCCTAATCGCTTCTACTTTTCAGAGCAACAGGCATAAATGGCGCTTTTACAGGGTGACGTTTAGGACACCACTGTTTTACTCTGCCACTCCTTCCCCCGGCCCCTGCCCCTCCGTGGACCAAGGGTACTCACAAGTAGTTGGCTAAGTTGTGCTCCTGTAAGGTATGTGTTTCAAAACCATGAGGGGTCGTGTCAAAGTAGTCATTGCCAATCCCGCAGATGAAACATTTAGTCTAAGAAGAATGAGAGAAGGAGTAAAGGCATTAGGACATGTGACATTATACATTTTTTAAAATGTTTTTATTTATTTTTGAGAGAGAGAGAGACAGCATGAGCAGGGGAGGGTCAGAGAGAGAAGGAGTCACAGGATCTGAAGACAGCCTCCAGGCTCTGAGCTAGCTGTCAGCACAGAGCCTGACGTGGGGCTCGAACCCACGAACCGTGAGATCATGACCTGAGTTGAAGTCGGAAGCCGGACACTTAACCAACTGAGCCACCCAGGTGCCCTGACATGTGACATTATAGGCAGAAGATCTCTGACTGAATTGAGAGACAACGAACAATACTTCTCTCCTTAATGTGTTGGGCTATTAGTCATCTACTTCACAGTGCCCCCTATCTAGCTCCTGACTAGCGGAGGATGCTTGCTCTTGCCCAAGGGGGGCTGCACCAGGGTGACAGGCCAGGGATGGATAGGGAAGGGTGTGGAGCAGGGAGGGAGGCACAGAAGAAATGCCCAGAGCTAGCAGGTAAGTGCAGGAAACAGGGCAGGGATGGCAAACAAAACTTTGTTGGTAATTTGCTTAAGGCTAGCCCTTAGTGATGGCAGACCCTTTTATTTAAAAAAACTCCATTTGCAGGGCACCTGGGTGGCCCAGTCAGTTGAGAATCTGGCTTTGGCTCAGGTCATGATCTTGAGGTTCATGAGTTCAAGCCCCACATGGGGCTCACTGCTGTCAGCTCAGAGCCTCTCTCCCCTCTCTTTGCCCCTCCCCCACTTGTACTCTCTCAAAAATAAACATTAAAAAAAGAAAACCCAGGGGCACATGGGTGGCTCAGTCAGTTAAGCATTCGACTTCAGCTCAGGTCATGATCTCACAGTCCGTGGGTTCGAGCCCCGTGTCGAACTCTGTGCTGACAGCTCAGAGCCTGGTGCCTGCTTCAGATTCTGTGTCTCCCTCTTTCTCTGCCCCTCCCCTGCTTACTCTGTCTCTCAAAATAAAGACACTAAAAAAAAAATGAAAAAAAAAAACCCCATACTCTAAGCTACAAAAATGGAGTTGGAACTAGTTGAACATTACCTCCATATCTTCTCGCACCTGTTCCTGCTGATCCCTTAGCTCTCCAAAAGCATCAATAATAAGACCTGGCATTTTAAATACAAAGACAGATTAAGTGTTTAAAAGAATCTGTTTAGTGGCTCAGGGCAGTGGTTCAATTGTTGAAGCCACATTGTTTTGTAAGAGTGAATTATCAAGGCTAAATGATTATGGCAAAATCAGAAAAATAGTTATGTTTCCAAATACTGCACCCAGGCTAAACATTTCTCATTCTTCCCCTTCCTCCACCTTTCCGCAGTATTGGATGCTAACCATAAACTCCTTAGCCCACTTGCCTCTCCCCTAGTCCCTCCCTGTTCTATGATGTCGCTTGGCCATTCTGTTTCCAGTCCTGTTGGCTCTTCCCCTTTGGCAGTGATGTAGATCAGGATTCCTCTTCCAGTTCTTTGCTTCTCCTTCCAGAACATCTCCTCTCCACTCACATCTTTGATCACCACCACCAGAGCTGACGGATCCCATTTGGACTGTATCATTTTGTTTATTGTTGTGTTTATGTTTATTTTATGTGTACTTATTGCATTATTTCTATCCTATTCCACTCCTGGCTGGTCCTCAACACCTGCATGTTTATAGGTACCTCAACTTGGTATGACTCAAACTAAATTTATCATCTTTCTCCCATTCCTGACAAGCTGTTGACTAAAATAGTAGTACCCCTTTCCCTAAAAGACAACAAGACATGTCGTTCTTTCATAGCTGCTTTTTCTGCTCCTTCCCATCCTCGTGCCAGGGAGGAGAAATAAGGGCAGGAACCATGAGGCTGTGGGACAAGACTCGCCCCAGGAGAGATCTCGGAAGGAGAAGCCAGCAACCCCAGTGGGGGCTGACGGGGGGCAGGGCGTCCTCCACTGACATTCTCAAGTTGCTTATGTCAGTGCCTGTATCTTTGGCTTTACGGACAGCCAAGCCTTGCATACAGTAGGTAGTCAATATTTACTGAATTAACAGGTAAATAAATGTACAAACCTCTGTATAAAATGTCACAGATACATAAAGAACTAGATCTAATAAGCCCTGTTCCTACTTAACCAAACTGGTAACCCTACCTTGAATGATGGCCAGCAAGATGACAATGACAAAGAAGAAGAAGGTGATGTCAAAGACAATGCGGTACATCTCATAGGGATCACCAGCAGGGTCTTCAATTTCATCGCCAATGCCGCCTCCTGCTCGCACGCCCACGTACATGTGGAATAGGTAACACTAGAGAAGAAAAATAGTGGCAATTCAGGTAAAAGTCACAGAGTTCTGTCTTTAGCAAGATGGTCTGATCCTTCACACAATTGGGTCTCAGTATGACAGTCCTGAGGCAGCACACATCACTCTCCGGTGACGTCAGCATTCTGCTGATAGCCACTGTCTGCTGCACCATCTGGTCAGTGTGGGGCGTCGAAAGGTGGAAAGACTGGGTAGATGTAGCCTTTAACATGTTATTTGCTCATTAAAAAAAAAGTTCTGACCTACTTGACACCTGTAAGAGAATTCAGGTAGGGCATGTATAAGTTAAAACAACTTTGGGCCCCAATGAGCACGCACTTGCCAGATGCTCGTTTTTCCCTCCTTTCAAGTGCCAGCCTCAGGATAGGCCCCTTCATACTTCTACATCCTCTGTGCACCCGGGAGGGCAGGCGTTCCTGCAGCTTCTGAGAGAACACTTCTGCTCCCCTGCTGGATCACAGAGCAGGGCGCCCCCCATCCGTCCTGCCTGGAGGCGTGAGGTTCAGGGAGTAAGGCAGGGACAGCACAGAGACGCATGCTAGTCACACGGGTGCAATAGCAACTGTGGTATTGCTCTCTGAGAGGGGTACCTGCCCCGAGAAAGCATAAGGGGAGTTGTTCACCAGAATGTTACTGATTTTAAATGATCACAGGCTAGGGCAGTTCAGTGGCACCTGTCCCCGACACACGGTGTTTGCCAGAAAGCTGGTCATTATGAACATCTACGCTCAGCCAGCTCCCTAGAGGACCTGTGGTCTCCTTGCCGGCTCGTGGCTGGCCTGATGGGAAGCTCCTGCCGCTCCAGCCTGCCACTCGAATTTTCTCAGACTATAGTGGCTGTTCTTAAAAAATCACCTTGGGCCTGCTGAAATAAATTGGGCACCAGATTCATGGGACTATACCCCCAGGTCTCAGAGACAAAGGACCAAAGATTGACTTCCAAGAAATTTAGATGCATGTCTGTCCACATTCAGATACAGGTAATTTACCACACATGGAGGTGATGGAGACCCTCGCTGCAGTGTGCTCTTTCCACCTGGCTTAGGTGAGTGCTTCCAAACCGTTTCCTTCCGTGCCTCTGTCTTTCAGAGACGTGTATTCTGCTCTAGTCTCTGTTCTGCGCTGTGACTTGCGGGCTTCCGCCCACCCCAGGCCCTTTCTACCCAGGGAACCCGGTAGGGGGCTCTCACCGTCATCATGTCGTCACACTTCATATCGGGCTCGTCATCGTCTTCGCTTTTGTTGTAGAACTTGCGGAAAAAGTTGAAGGCCACCACGGTGTAGAGGTAAACCACCACAGCCAAGAGACCCACAGTCAGAACCAGCTGCGAGTAGGGGGGCAGGGGTGAAGGGGAGAAGACAGGAGAAAAGAGTTGGGTCTTCTCCATCCTCTGAGGTTCTCAGAAACAAGAAAACGGGACAAAGGAGAGGGTACCAGTGAAGGCTGCTCTACTGCAGGTGGAGAAAACAGGCTGTGGGGAGAAGACAGTAATGCTGGGGGCTTATGGACTAAGTTCATTACCTCTAGCATCTCAGAATGTGACTGAATTTGGAGGTCAGGCCCGTAAGGAGGTAAATGAGAATGAGGCCTTTAGAATAGGCCCTGCTCTATCTAAAGGAACCCTTATAAGAGGGTGTTAGGACACAAAGAGAACCAGGAGTTTCATGCACAGAGGGAAGAGCAAGTGACAAAGCAAGAGGATGGCCCAGGGTAAGCCCAGGACAGAGGCCTCTGAAGAAACCCATCTACCCCCACCTTGATCTTAGACTCCTAGTCTCCAGAACAGAGAGGAGATAAATGTCCATAGTTTGGGCCACCAGGTCTGGGGTTCTGTCAGGGCAGCCGTGGCAGACACAGGCCTGGGTGTGGCACTGGGCGAAGTAATCTCTGAGGCAGTGAGGACCAAGGGGAACAGTGCTGGGGGGAGGTTCCCTTGGTACAGAGAGAGAGCAGTGAGCTGAGGCTTCACGCTCTGGCTTCTACCCTTAACACTGCTTCTAAAGAAATTAAAGGTCCCTGGGTGGCTTAGTCAGTTAAGTATCTGATCTCAGCTCAGATCACGATCTCACAGTTTGTGGGTTCAAGACTTACGTTTGGCTCTGTGCTGCTGACAGCTTAGAGCCTGGAGCCTCCTTCAGATTCTATGTCTTTCTTTCTGCCCCAACCTCACTCATGCTCTCTCTCTCTCTCTCTCAAAAAAAGAATAAACATTAAAAAAGCTTTTTGTTTACATAAAGAAATTAAAGGTTCTTTGGGTGGGTGTCTCTACATTACACGTTTTCATAAATAACCGTGAGTGGATAACTGCCACAGCTTTGAAGTTATAAGAATTATTTATGATGGTCTCGCAAAGTGACATTTTTCATAATCAGGAAATCTGCCTAAAACCTTTGCAGGGGTTATAGGGCATGCTTATTTCCAGGCTTCAAGAAGGACCACAAATAAGGATGCGGGAGGGGGCTGTGTGTGAGCCCGAGCTAGGAGGATCACAGCCTTTATGAATACAAGAAACATATTCAAAGACTTCTTTGAATGGGGAATAGTAACTTACCTAACCTCAGATGACAGACCTCACAGAATGCAGTTGGTTTTAGAAATAGAGAAGGAACCTGGGCTTTGCACTAAGGAAGAAATGGGCTCGTTCTGCCACTTAGCAGCAGTGTGGGCTTGGGTGAGACATTTAGCCTCTCTAAACTTCAGTTCACTTATGTGCCAAGTGAGCATAACATCTACCTTACAAGGTAGTTGTGAGCCTGGCACAGTGCCTGGCCCATGGCACAAACTGGGCATGTTTTGTTGTTTGGGTTTTACAATCTTGCCAGAGTTTATTCAGCAAGCCCATATAAAAAACTCAGTTTATCCTTTCCAGTGAGGGTACAGTTTTGTGTAATGCCATTAAGCCAAATCAATAAATACTGAAGTTTCAATATCTGAGAGGGGGAAGAAACTAATTCTAAAAGAACATATTGTAGAACTGGTATTCCACAGATCATGCTTTGGGAAACGTTGCCTTTATAGGAGCAAACTTCCTACACCATGGCCTTTCTCCCAGGAACCTACAACGAAGCATTTAACACAAACAAACATCTACATCGCAAGGTCTGTCATCACCTCCCCAAACTTTAGGGGCTTGTATGTGCAGCCAATTTCTACCTCTAGATTTCCTCTATTTTTATCATCAATTAAAACAAACATTGACTGTTGCTACTGCCAGAAACCTAGAAGAAACAGACCATCCTAATACCTGATGATCTAGCACCTTTTATCTTTCAGAAAACTTGAGTAGGGTTGATAATGGTGCATTAGCTTCAGGTGTACAACATAGTGATTTGACATCTGTATACGTTGTGTCATGCTTGACACCAATGTGGCTAGCATCTGCTGCCACAAATGCTATGACAGTACCACTGACTGTATTCCCTACACTGAGCCTCTTCTCACCACGGCTTACTCATCCCATAACTGGAAGCCTGGATGCACAGCTCCCTTCCCTCTGACGAACCACGGGGTCTCCGTAGTTATGGATCTGCTTCTAACACCTTCCATTTTAGAAGAATTAAAGGTCAATTTGACTCTGTTTTCCCCCTGGTTGGAATCCCTATTTTTTGAAGGCATTCAAGATGATGATTTAATAAGTGTATACATTGTAAAATGACACCGCAATCAAGTTAATTAACAGATCTGTCACCTCACACAGTTACGTTATTGTATGTGTGTATGTGTGTTGGGGGGTGAGAACATGTCAAATCCGTCAGCAAATTTCAAGTATATGATACAGTATTTTTAACTATAAGCACCGTGTTTTATATTAGATCCCTAGAATCTATTCATTTTATAACTGCAAGTCTGTACTCTCTGAGCAACATTTCCATTTCCTCCAGCCCCTGGCAACCATCGTTCTGCTCTCTGGTTCTAAGAGTTCAATTTCTTTAGATTCTACATATAAGTGAAATCATACAGTATTTATATTTCTGTGTCTAGCTTATCTGACTTAGCATTAATGCCCTCAAGGTCCATCTATGTTGTTGGGAGTGCTATGGTTCCCTTCTTTAAAAATTTTAAATGTTTATTTCAGAGAGGGAGGGAGGGGCAGAGAGAGGAGACACAGAATCTGAAGCAGGCTCCAGGCTCTGAGCTGTAAGCACATAGCCCGATGCAGGGCTTGAACCCACAAACCATTAGATCATGACCTGAGCTGAAGTTGGACACTCAACCAACTGAGCCGCCCAAGTGCCCCTCCTTCATTTTTATGGTTGATTAATATTCCATTATATATACATACTACATTTTCTTTATCCCTTCATCCACTGATGGACACTTAGGTTTTTTCCTTATCTTTACTATTATGAATAATGCTTCAATGAACATGGGGATGCAGATATCTCTTTGAGGTATTGATCGCATTTCCTTTGGATACATACGCATAAGGGGGATTGGTGGATCATGTGGTAGCTCTTCATTTAACTTTTTGAGAAATTTCCATACAGTTTTCCTAATGGCTGTTTAAAGCTGGGCACATTTTAAGTTCTTTCTTTTCTCCCTTTTCCACACAAAGGTTTATAGAGGTGAGGGAACTCATGTCTCATTGATGAAGTTGTACTTAATGAGGAATGAAATGCTAAAGAGTTTGAATTTGTTGACAGAAGGAGCCATTATAGGATTTTAATCAAAGTATTGACCCTGACAGCACTGCAGAAGACAGACTGGATAGTAAAGAGGCCAGACATAGCTCTGACTATATGGACAGATATGGACATATGTGTAGATATGTCTAAGTCATTGCTTCTTAATCAGAAGTGTGTATGACAACTGTCTGGGGAGTTTTCTAATTACATCGCCTACTTACCAACCCACAGGGAATGTATCAGATTCATGGAGGAAAGGGTAAACCTAACAAAGGTCTCCCAAGTGATTCTGAGATACCCATCACCTGCCTTCCTCCCCATTTTCCTGGTTGATTAAATGTTCAGGGTTTCTAAACCAAGGTCTTATGGCTCTTAAGTGATGGCTGCAAGTTTGCAAAAACAGTTAGTTCACGTGTTTGGTCAAGAAAGGTGAACTATACATTACGACCCACAGTTGCACACTAGCATACTACCTGTTATTGACTTTCCCCTTCAACCATATCTAGCCCCCTCCTGTTCTGCATCAGTATAAACCCAGTACCTGTTTGCCGTTGTGAGTTACTGATGACAAAATGGTCCTCAGAGTCTTGAAGCCCATGGCAATGTCTAGCAGATGGGCAGCAAAGAAGAAGTTGTTGTAGTGGCCCAGGATTGACATGGTTGTATACCAGGCAAGGTAGAGAAAGGACTGTGGAAATAGAGGCAATTTAGCAACTTTTCAGGCATTCGGGCCTCATGATGGGCCCATTAAGCCATTTTTTTCCCCTCATCTTTGGGAACAGAGCAAGTGAAAGCCCGTCCGCCTTACACTACTGTTCCCTGGTGAAGCCCCCCCCTCATCTTTGATAAGCAATCACTGAATCTTTCTTGGCACCCTTGCTAGCCTGTTACATCTAATGACATGACATCCCTGGCCCTGTGGCACAGAATCTTGTTTTTCCATACTTACATTATCAGTAAAAACAACTCCCAGCTTCCAGACATGGTACTTCATGTCGATGGAACTCAGCCTAAAGGGGGACAAGTAATTTTAAAACTTATAAATGTCAGAATGTAGTTAAGTGTTTAATAAGATGGAAAATTCAGGTTTTTTTCCTCTCAGGTTTAATAATCTAAATATGGCTCTGAGTTTAGCAAGTTGTATGTGTTCCCCATGAGACGGAGAATGGTTGAATCATGCATCCTGAAATTTTAATTAGTCTTTCTCTTTCAGCTCTATCAGGCATAAAAGCTGATAGGTCTTTACATTTTTTAAGGCAGTGTTCTCCCAATATGTTAGAACCTCGAGGGAACACCTAGGCCAGAGCCCGAGAGCACACAGACATTGTGCAGTTCCTCCGTCTGGCATGCAGAAGAGGGCTGCAAAGTCAAAGGATCTACTGTGGCCAGACATTGGATTTAAACTCCTAAGCTCTGTACCATGACACCAGAGAGGCCGCCTCTGCTTTGCTTTCTTCTACTGGGCTGAAATCAAGGGAATTTTTGTCCAAACCCAGGAGTTCAGCAATGCGTTCCGCTCCATAGAGATCACCATACTTGTTGATCACCTAAAGAGAGCAGGCAACAGGGTGAGCTTGGGCCGCTCAACACCATCCGTGATTCCTCTAGGCCCAAGGTCTTCAGAACACTCTGGGCGCTTTTAAGGGACCGATAAAGACATGATTCAAAACACAACAGGAAGATTAAAAACAATAATAACCCTTGGAGGAACCAGGAGTGACAAAGGTAAGTAAACCACGTTGTTTCAAGCGGATACTCTTTTGGAGTGGAGAAAGAAATGAGTATGCAGAAAGCAGTGATTGTATTAAGCTCTTCAGGGCAGATGATTACAGGAATGGTGCCCAAACCTACATATGTTCATAAAAAAAACCTTCTGTGACTTACTGTTTTTGAGATACCATCATAAAAACATCAAGTTTATTCATGGTTGTAGATGAAGAACTTAAAAAAAAAAACACATTTATGTGGTGGTCCTGGAATTCTCCTCAGCCCCTTGCCCCATCCCCACTCCCAGCTGACAAGGCCTACCTTTCTCTTTACGAATTTGTCCCAGTAGTTATTAGGAAAAGATCTGAAAAACAAAATGAAAAAGAGAGATTCTTAATATTAAGGCAAACACATCAAGAAGCTTTGCTGTCTGTGTCTGGATCTAGGATCTCCTTGGGTTTTGTCCTGCTCATTCAAGAATTCAGACTGATTGAAGGTCAAAGTCCTCACAGGTCTAACTGATTCATGGTTTTGCTTCTTTGTGTTGACTTCTGGAATACTGGAGAGCTGCTCTGCATTTTCTACTTCAAAATTATGGTAAAGAGGAAGACACTGTGGCGACAGACTAGACAGAAACAGATCCATGTTTCCTGATCCCAGTATAACTAGAAACAAAACCCTATAGGAAAACACATGCATTTTACCTTCATTCACTGAGTACTTAACTTTATGTTGGTACCTGGGGTAGGTGATAGAGAGTGGTGGAAAGTATAGACAAGGCCCTTAAGTTTATAAGTTTCCAGTACGGAATCATCTTCCGTTCATGTATGTGGGGTTTTCCTTAACCAGAGCGCTCATCCACTCTATTTTCCATTCCCATACAACCCCTGTGGGGTCTGCTTTTCTCAGGGAACTAGAGCCCTCCTGTCTTTTGGACACCCTTAATCCCTCAGAAGGTATTTCTGCCCTGAGCCTAGTACCTCATACTAGTTCCACTGCAAATTGTCATTGTTCAAATTAAGGAAGGACTGTCACTTTTGGGCAGCTTAGTGAAAACCATTTAAGATACTTTTCTCCTTTCCATATGAAATTGATCTTTCCTAGGAAAGTTCACTGTGAGCCTAGATTGCCCCCAAGGAACCTCTGACCCTTGGTGCAGGCATTCTTTCTTCTGTTTTCCTTAGTCATTCTTCTTGCCTCTGGAACACAACAGTCTCCTATTTTAAGAAGACCACCCAAGCTGGTGATCAGGAGGTGAGGACATCCCTCTATTCATGGGCCTCTCAGAAGAAGAACCCTGAGCAAATGCCACTTCTCCCTCAACAGGCTGACAATTTTTAAAAATTTTTTTTCTTTGTGGGGAGAGGGGGAAGGGAGAAACTAAACCATTTTGATTGTTTCAAACATCCAAATGCCACTTGAAAGCAAAAACAGAGCCTAGGTTTACCAAGTGAACTGGTAATAGATTTTATCTCTGGAGGAATGGAAGTATTATTTGTTCTTTGTACGTTTTTCTACTTGGTTTTTACCATGTATTACATTTAGAGACTAAAATAAACAAAGAAAATAAAAATCAATCCAGGCTTCCTCTGCCTACTCTCCTATCCCCTTTCTTTTAAATCCTTTATACAAATGGTCTTAACATACAACATGGCCTTGGTCACATTTTGTCCTAAGTGGAAAATTCCACAAGTGATACCACAGGGCCACTGACTGAAGGCTCCAGGCAAGACCATTTCACAGATGTGATCTTACCTTGGTCTGAGCATTCTTGCCTCCTAACTAGGTATGTAAGCTCCTTGAAGGTAGAAATCATAGTTTTACTTGATAATATCCTTTACTTAAAGTATGAGGTAGACAACATAGCCTTCAGAAGAGAAATGCATAAATCAATGGCACTTATATATATGAATGGTCAAAAAAGAATACAAGATGCTCAACCTCTTTAGAAATGAAAAAAAAAAAGCACAGTGAGATGTTTTTACACACCTACTGAATTGGCAAAATTATCTGAGTATCTTAACTAGTGTGGAAAAAGACAGAAACGCAGGAACTCTCCTACAGTGCTGGTTGGAATGTGAATCAAGACAAACGTGTAATTTTAATAGTTTCCTTATTATTCAGCAAATCCCTTTCCTGGTCTCTAGAGAAACTCTTCTCCTTGAGCATCAGGTATAAAAGTATTCATTGCCCCCTTGTTTATAAGAGCCAGAAACTAGAAACAGTTGAATTACCTACTGTCAGGAAAATGTATACATACATGATATATACATGATAGGTATTTCTATAATGGAAAATGTTACAGTTTTGAAAATGACCAAATCTTTGCTACACACATCAACCTGGGTGAGCTCCCAGATGCACTGCTGAATGACAGATTTAAATGACAGTATAATGCATATAGCAGAATTCCATTTACATGAAGTTCAACAACAGTTGACATGAAACAATGGTTCTAGGGACACATACCTACTAGGTAAACTATATACTAAAGCAAAAGAATGACTATCACTGAAGCCAGGAGAGTAGTTAGGTGGGGGTTGGGGAGGATATGAGCAGGGAGAATGGTCAGAACTTTGAAGCTGTGAGCAATGTTCCATTTTTTAAAGTTTGTAGTTCATTATTACACTTTAAAATATACATTTTATCTTTTCTTATATGTATATTCAACAATATAAAAATAAGATAGCTCTTTTTGACATATAGTTAACTGTAAAAAGTAGGTAATGTGTATTATGAGGCCATTATTGTGGGAAAAAAGGTTCATCTTTCTAAAAATTTAAAAATAGCTGTTCATGCATTTCTCTACCCCTGACCATTTAAGCCACTTCAAATTAAAAAATAAATCAACAAATATCCTTGTTGGAACGTTTGAGTGTACTCATCTTTTGTCCTTAGATCCATTTCTAGAAGCTGAACTGGCCTTTTTACTGGGACTTTTAGGCCAAATCACCTAATGTCACATATATAAACATTACTGACAGTTGCAGAAAGCTGACCAAAGAATCACAAAATTTCTGCAATGTGATGACAATGGGTCAGAAATTGGGCTTCGTAGTTTTTTTTTTTTCTTTATTTGAGCTGATTGGCAAAGACATGGAACAGGCTTTTGCTTTTCATGCTCACTTTTTTTCCTTCTATTTTAAAAAGCTCAGCTGGGGGGTGCCTGGGTGGCTCAGTCAGTTAAGCGGCCGACTTTGGCTCACTCAAGTCATGATCTTGCGGTTTGTGAGTTTGAGCCCCACATTGGGCTCTGTGCTGACACCTCAGAGCCTGGAGCCTGCTTCAGATTCTGTGTCTCCTCCTTTCTCTGCTCTTCTCCTGCTCACACTCTGTCCTGCTCACTCTCTGTCTCTCAAAAATAAACAAACATTAAAAAAATTTTTTTAAAGCTCAGCTGGGCTTTTATAGAGCTGCCTCCCTTAGTTTGCTTGACCCTCTTTGGATAAGGAGCAATTTTCTTCTCCCAGGGGTCAGAGTTGCTGTTTGCAGACATGCATATTTTAATTGGCCTGGCTAAGGGTTTCAACACAGTCACCTCTGTTTATAAATCCAGCCATGTACCTCTTTTCCTTCAGCATATTAATTTATCTTGAAACTCTCATTTTCCCAATTGTGAACACACTGGCATTTCCTTCCCTAATGATGGCAGCCATTTTCTGAACAGGTAGGGAAAGGGAGTGACAAACAGCTTGATGCCCACCACGTGCCAGGTGCACTGTACGGAGCATGTGACGTACACTCATTGATCTTCCCAGACTGCAGGAGGCGGCAGACATTCTCATGCCCCTATTAACGAAGAGGAAATCAGGGCTTAAAAGGCTTCCTCATCTTGCTCCTTTCACAGGCAGCTAAGTGACAGAGCCGACCTGGTGTCCCGCCTCTGCCATCAATGGTCTTTCCCACCACAGTACTACTGCATACATGTGCACCAAGACAGGCTTACCGCCACAGGTGGTAGCATCCCCAGCCAGATGGCTCTCTTTTTAAAATTATTTGAGAGAGAGACACACACACACACACAAGGAGAGAGAGAATCCTAAGCAGGCTCCACGCTCAGCGTGGAAGCGCTGACATGGGGTTTCATCCCACAACCCTGGGATCATGACCTGAGCGGAAATCTAGAGCTGAACACTTAACCAACTGAGCCACCCAGGCACCCACTGAAGGCCCTATTTTAACTGCTCAAGGACCTGCCTATCAAATGACAATGGAAGGAGCTCTAATACTGTCTGGGCTACTTTTCTGAGACACCTTCAGAGTGGTGCTTGCATAGGTCTGCTGTGCCATTTGGGTGCTCTGGAGAAACAGATCAGATCATCTGAGAACCACTGGGCCAGGGAAGCATTCTGTATGACTCGAACATGAAAGCTACATGCTACTGCACTGGACTGTCTGGTCTTAGTTTAATATGTTCATTACTTCCTGACGGCCTCTAGTCCTCTGTTAAATGCATAGAGATACAACACAAGTGTTTGAGGGGCAACAGGCTATTTTACTAGGAAGGCGGTAGAGAAAACAAGTCCTAGAAACAAAACAAAACAAACAAAAAAAGAAAAAAGAAAAAAAAAGGTCTACAAGGCTGGTTAAGAACAGGCCATTCTATTTATAGTACAAGCTCCTTCTGCTTTTTGGAACGGAGGTGAGAGGACACTTACGGTGTGTTGATTACCAAGCGGTCCCACTGCCCCTTAATGTCATCTTCAGATGGCTGTTCAGTGATATACAGGCCATCAAACTCCAGCTTCCTAGCAATTTCTTTTTCTCTTTTGAATACCACCAAAGGGACCTAGGAGTGGGAAGACACTGGTTACTCAAAGCAGGCTTTCTGATTAAAGCACCCTCTCCCAAGCATTTCTCACAAATTAGCCTTTCCAACTTAAGGGAGCAATAATCTCTTTTATTTTGGAAGGGTTTTTTTTGTTTTTTGTTTTTGTTTTTTTAGTAATCTCCACACCCAACATGGGGCTCAAACTCACACTCTGAGATCAAGAGTCTCATGCTCTACTGGCTGAGCAAGCCAGGAGCCCTGGGGCAGTCATCTCTTTGTAGTAGGATTCTTAGGGTGCCTAGTTGTGGGTCCAAAGTCAAATAAATGCTTTCTCACTCCTTTGGCTAATACGCTTCCTTCTTCAAAAAGCTGATCACATTTGGGCCACCCTTTAAGGCTTGGGTTAAATAGCTTGTAGTAATCAAAACTGGACTCCTTGACGCATCCTGCGGAGAAGGCCATATTTAGACCAGTCCCTGGGCCAAATGAGTTAGGTACCCTAGGGCCCCCCGGCTGGAGTTGAACCAAGACTTAGAAAGAGAATGAATTATTCTAGAATGGATTGCTCAGCCACAGAATACCATGGAATGTTCCAGCCCTTCAATGGCTAGGGTCGTGTTCATCTCACGGTGCTGACGTTTGGTTAATGAAACGTGGGGGTTGGCTAGCAGGGATGAGACGATTCACTGGGCTGGGCACAGCCTTTTGGCATTGAAGTTTTCTTCCTGAGAGGAGCACACTTACTGGTTCCTTATTATCACTCCCCGTTCTCTTAGAGTTGGAGCTTTGGTTCTAGCTTAGGGATGGTGGCGTGGCTATGGGGACCTACCACAAAGAAAGTAGAGAGAAGGAGGGGAAAGTAATCTCCTTGCTTCAACCATCACCAGACATACAATAGTTCAAATGAGGGACAGTGTTGGTGAGGTCAGAGGATACTATTGAACTCCTAGCAAATGAGAAGTCAGAATAGCCAGGGCTTCTGTAGCCAGGAGAGCTTAATGCAGACAGAGCCCGGACTTCGCAGTCAGCTGGAAAGCCCTGGTTGCTTGGCAACATCCCTGAGGTCTTGGTCTCCAGCTTTCTTCCAATAACACATTCTCGAAGCTTATGATCTCCGTATATGCCCCATGCTATTCCTTTATTTCCAAGGAAGAAAAGGACAAAATTTAGATAATTATTTGTAAAGACTGACTTCTTGCCCTTTTTATCTTTAAAATGACAAAACACCACCAAGGAAAGAAAAGACTAATGACAGGAAGGTGGCAAAGGCTAATAACAGGCATTGCACACTGTGAGGACCAATGATCGCTGCTAGTTAGTGGATGATGTGGGAGGGAAGATAAAGATAAAGCTACGCTAATACCTGCTATATTTTGAAATGACTCTGAATAACAATCATAATCATAATCCTACTACATTTTAGAGCAGTACTCATCTCTGGAATTCGAAGCGTTCCTCCCTTCAATCCTCGAAGGATTTGTATATCCTTTTAAGTAGGACTTCCACATCTTTATTCCCTAGACTGTGTTTTCTTTTTGTTTTCTCTAGGTCACTGGTGTATCTGCACTGAATCCAACAAGCCAAGCCCTAGAATGGTCAACTAAGGCCAGCCGCTAACACGCTCTAGTGGTTACTACGTTTGTGTTCTGAGTCCCTCTCTACCTTTTAATTCATTTAATACTCCCAGCTACTTTCAGGGGTTGGCGTTATTATTAACACTCATTTGTGACAAGGAAACAGGAATGGTGAGGTTAACTGGCAGAACTGTGAGTCCCACTCAGGCAGCCTGGCTCAGAATCTGTGCTCTCATCATTACAAAGGAGTCCTTAGCATGTGTTAGAGCAAGTAGGCTACCCAGTGGGGTAGCTCAACTTCCCGCATGATACTACAGTTCACAGGGGCAAGAGAGGGCCACAAAGATAGGAATCTATGTTTAGGACTCTCTCCAGGGAGAAGATGGCTTAGTGTACGGCCAAGGAGAAAAAAGACGGGGTATAGTAGAAACAGAACTAGACTTAGAAAACCAAAAATAAAATGATTCACATAAATATATGAAGATTCATATAACTATAGTAGTGTTTGAAGATGGGCCGTGTGAACTACGTCTCCCGGGATTCATCCCCTTGTATGGCTCCCGCTCATCTCCTGTCCAACAATGCATCTGGGCTGACCCTGTGACTTTAAAACCACAAAAAGGGAGTAAAAATGACACCATGCCAGTTCTAGGCCTAAGCTTTAAGAAAGGCTAGCAGCTTCCATTACTGTGTTCTTTTTGGACCCCCTGCCCCTGGCCCACCCCCCCAAGCCATCCTATGCAAAAAGTCCAGCTACCTTGCCGGAAAGAGCATACAGAGAGGCCACATGGAAGGGGAAATGCCCTGAGTTTACATGGAGAGAGAGGTCTAGCTGCCCTAGCTGAGCCCAGCCTTCCAGCTGTTCCCTTGCCAAAATTCCAGGTGTGAGAGTGCACCATCATGAATGGTGCAGCCCAGCTGAGCTGACAGATAGTTGCTAACATGGCCGCCTTCACACAGAGCAGAGGGATTGCTCCATTGTGCCCAGTCAAGCCACAGAATCAGAGAGAAAAAATAATTGTCATTTTAAATGACTAAGTTCTCGGGACAATTTGTTACACAGCACTAGATAGCTGAGACAGTAACATCAGTAAGTTCACTTCTGACGTTTCAAGTAGTTAAAACCCAATACATTCTGAAAGGTGAAAAAATTTTATAAAAATTCCAACATAAGTTCAAAGATCAGAAGCAGCTCTCATTACTAACTCCACGTGTGACTTAGCCTCATGATTCTAATCCTGTAAAATTCAACAGGAAGTGTATGAAACGGGATTCCCAGAGTAAGGCTTCTCATAGTAGGGTGTGAATACAGATTACAGGGGCGGGGCCTGATGAGTTGTAGATTCTGATGTAAAAGGTCAAAGGTAGGGCAAGCTTCTGCAGTTCTAGCCAGCTCCCCAGCGATGGCACTGCTACTGCTCCCTGAACCTCAGGCTATAAGCAAAGACCTGGAGAATAAAGGGCTCATTGGGTTCAAAATGATGCATCTCCCCCAAGGAGTCAGATTAGATTCAGAGTGGCCGGCAACTCACCTTCAGGCAGTAATAGCCCACCACACAGACTAACGAGATGACAGTGTGGATGATGGCCAAGGCCCGCAGTGCTGGTGCCATGTACCCAGTGCTTTCCTGTAGGACAAAGAACACCATCGCTTCTTCCTCTTCCTCATCATTAAAGGAATTCCACAGGTTTGCAACGTCTTCTGTCTCTTCTTCTAAAGGTTCTTCAGTGACCTGGCCCAAGACACACACTTTCTTACAAACATCAGAAAGCACCTCTGCCAGTGGGTTCTCCCCTCATTTTGTAGAGCACTAGCATAAGCTATACATGTAGTAGTAATGGAGCAGTATCTGATGAGTGATTGAGGTTTTCTTAGGTAAGGTATTCCTAGGAATCTCCGATGTCTCTAATAACTACAAAGAAAAATTTTGAGAGATAATACTATCTCTTGAAAAACAAAAAAATTAAAAATTATGAAAGCTGGGGTGCCTGGGTGGTTCAGTTGGTTAAATGCCCAACTCTTGATCTCAGGGTTGTGAGTTCAAGCCCTGCATTGGTCTCCACGCCCAGCATGGAACCTACATTAAAAAAGAATAGGAAAGCTTTACTACATATGCTATAATCCCAATGCCACAGGAGGTAATTTCTGAAATGCTGTGGTCTGGGAGGAGGCAAAGACACAAACACGCACATGCAAAAGTGCATGCATGTGTGCTCGCACACATTCGATATTTTCCATTCTTTTTTAGATGCCTTTGACATTCATACCTTCAACTGCCATTCCTACACAGATGGCTCCCAAATGTCCACCTTTGAGGCTTTCCACCTGCACTTCCATTGCCTCCTGACTTTCATCGGGACGACTGTCTGCAGTCACTTCAACCTCAGCATGTTTAAAGCCAAGCTTTGCTACACGCCTCTCTCTAGACTTCCATTTTTCCTCTACAGGCAAAGTGCCCGACTACAGGTAAAGGAATGCCATTATTAGTTCAATCTAGTGGCAGGTTGATATAGATAAAAGCAAGTTTTATAAAAATTGACTGGTGGTTTTACATAAGGAGGGAGAGGGGCAAAATTTAGAATAGCCAGTTAAGGGCTATGTCAAGAATTCAGGACCTATTATTGATTCGTTCATTCCACTAACATTTACTATGTGCCTATGGTCTACAAGACCCACTTAGTAATATTCAATATTTTTATTTATCCTGATTAGTCTCTTTTCCCATATCCCCAAACCAACTACTGTTAATTCTTCCTTCATAATAGTTCTACCATATGGACCAACCAAAATGGCTTTCTGTTACTTTACTCTTTAAGGAAAAAAAAAAAACTATATTTACTATTCATTTTGAAATGCATCATTGTGCCTAATATAGGGTGTAGAATATAATAGGTACACAACAAATATTTAGACAGTTTATTAAGTACAAGAACAAGACTGAACTATAGCAACAGCACCCTAACTGGCCTTCCTTGCAAGCAGTGTCTCCATTATTCCAAATGCTAAACACCATATCCTTTTTTAGAAGCCAATGACTTACAGATTTCCCTTAGATATTAGAATTTCTGCTCTAATTAAGGGCATAAGTTTCATTCCAATTTTTAAAAAGTATATAGTATATTTAGCAAACAACTCCTGAGTGCAATATCACCTTGTAAAAGAGCAGGATGAAGTTGATAGCGAAGGCTACAAACAGAGCGAGGAACCTCAGGTTGTAGAAATTCCTGGCCAGGTAATGCTGAAAAGGAAAGGACAGGCAGAAGTAGAAGAGTTCTGGAAGGGAGAGAGACCTTCCTTCCTTCCAACAGGAGACCCTCTCTGGCTACAAATTTACACAGGACTGGCCCTACGCCTTGGTAAGCACTCTTCTAAGACAATGCTGGACTTCTTATGACTTATTTGGGGAGGAGCCAGAGACATTGATTTAAAAAGAAATGGCCCAGAATAATGCTCAAAGGAGCCCTGCTTTGGTTTTCCCCTCGGAAATTAAAAGTCCAAACATGTCACTAGCAGAGGACTGAAATGCTGCTGTTAGGGTGTGTGCGTGCATGGATGTACGTGCACGTGTGTGCTCCATGAAGACAGCAATCTATTTAGAAATGATGAGTACTCTAGGCTCGAAGAAGAGCCCTGTAGCTCCCACCCTGGATCTGGCCAGTCTGTGGCCTAGAGTCTTTGTCCTCTTGCAAGTCACAGAGCCTCTGCCTCTCCCTCTCAAGTATATAGTTTATTTATCAAATAACCCCTGAATCCAGTATCCTCAATGTAGAAGAGCAGGATGAAGTTCATAGTAAAGGCATTCCCATTGCCATCTTCCCTACAAAAATCAGCGTTTGATGACTGGAATGGCAGCAGCTTGGGAAAAGCTCTCTGTCTCTGTGTGTGGGGGGATGGGGGGAAGGCTCTGACCAATGGTGTTGGGGAAGGTGTTGTCCTGGCCATCAACAGCTGTACCTAGGGGGGCAGTTTGTCGAAGAAGGGGCCTTACGAGCTGTGCTGAGGGATGACTGCATGTGGAATAACAAAGCTTCTGGGGAGGAACAGGAGAACCTAACATATTCTTTCTGCGTCCCAAGTGATCCGGCTATTTCTGAGCTCTGGACTCTGGCTATGTGGGCACATAACACAATGTTAAGAGAGCTCACTTGCACAGAGCACAGGGCATCCAGGACCGGGTAGAGGGGCTGGAACACTTGGCCCAGGTTACCCTCTCTCACTTTACCTCCAACACAAAAGGGAGAGACAGATGAATAAGAGGAGAGGAAGAGGAATGAGCAAGATGGGAAAGCAGAACTAACCAAACAGTGAAATAGACTCAGCAGCTACTCGTTTGAGGTCCTCACCGGGAGTGGGGCCCGGCTAGAGTGCTTACCAGTAACCTGGTCTGATAGATTTCCAGTCTTTTGAAGAAATTAGCCATGAAGGCTTCAGGCTTCTCAACTTTCTGGCCCCGTTGCCTCTTCTTCTTCTTTGTCCCTTCTATCCACAGGGCATCGGCTTGCTCTTCCTCTTTGGCCGTACCCTCCTTCTCCCCATCTTCCATGCTGTAGGAATGAGAAGCCTACTCAGCACAGAAAGGCAGCAGGAAGCCTGGCCCAGATAGGGAGACTATATTAAAGAGAAATCTTCTAATTACTCCTTGAAGATGGGCACCTCAGGTCTGTATTGTCCCACAGTGCCAGAATGTCAACTTCACATTTAATGGGTGGTGCCCACTTTGATGGGCCACAATCATGGGCATGTGTCAGTTGTAAATAAGTTCGTAGTCTTCTTAAATTCGGCTAAATAATTCTGTTTCCTTCAGAAAAGTTGTCTTTTTTTTAGTTTTTTTTTAATGTTTATTTTTGAGAGAGACAGAGCATGAGTGGAGGAGGAGTAGAGACAGATGGAGACACAGAATCCAAAGCAGGCTCCAGGCTGTGAGCTGTCAGCACAGAGCCTGATGCAGGGCTTGAACTCATGGACCACAAGATCATGGCCTGAGTTGATGTCAGACTCTTAACCGACTGAGCCACCCAGGTGCTCCAAGTCCTTTATTTTTGAAGATTGTTGGAATTAGTAATAGTATCTGTCTTCCAAGCTTATGGTAAGAATTAAGTGAGAGACTGTAGAAGAGACCTTAGCACAGACCCTGGCACGTAACATGTATTCCGTACATTAGATTATCACCACCACCATTATACCAAGTTGCTAAGTGTTTGTTTGACCTGATGGTGAAATTCTGATCTACTAGTGCAATGACGAACTTAACAACAGAATGGGTTTATTATATAGCTGGGGTAAAAAGAAGTGTGTCCAGGGCTTGTACACTGTCTGTTTCGTGCATTAAGAGACATTAAGTTTTCTATCTACCATTGCAATAGGACAGCAGATGCTGTCTAGAGCTGTGTGCTGGGGCGCTGCAATTAGATGAAGCTACCGAGAACTTACTCTGTCTTCTCAGGCTCCACTCTTCCTTCTGCTTCATGTGCAGCTTTCATCTCTGCTGCCTAGACAAAAACAACAATCAGTTCAGTCTTCCTCAAATTAAAGAGATCACGGGAATGAACCATATGTGGCACTGGCCATTTTCATCTCCTTGGTCATAAGTCCTCATGGCTTTCTCTCTCCAGAATGCCTCTGCTTTTCTTAGGATCATGGGCTGGAAGTGTCCTGTTATATGCCAACCTCCTCTGGAGAAATGCCACCACAGAGATTTCAAACTTAACAACTCAGTTGTCTTGTTATTATACGACTCAGAGAGAAAACCTCTGCCGGGACCCCATGGCGCTGGTCCTACTGCCCCAGTGGTCAGGGAGAGATGGGACACAGATCACACCAGGTCCAATCTAGAAGCTGCTTCCACCAGACAGAATTCCCGTCTTGTCTTCAGTCCTCTTAACCACACACACCCTACCCCCCCTCCACCCCGCCCAATCCCTCTGACTGGGGTCCATTGCACTTAGAATAAAATTTAAGCTCTTCACTGAGGCCTAAGGCCCATGTGATCATGGCCTTTATCTCCATCCTTGTCTTGTACCACTTGACTTGTTACTTCCTACACTCTAGCACCCAGACCTCATTTTCTGGAGCATTCCAAATCCTTCCCTTCACCAGGGCCTTTGCACAAACCACATCCTCTGCCTGAAGTATGACTACCTTGGTCTTTCCTGTGTCTGCCATTCTTCAGACTTGGTTCAGATGACATCTTTTCAGAAGTCTCTTTGGCCATCTTATTCATACCAGGGCCCACATTCACTTTATAACACAGGGTTTTGTTCCTACCTTTCAGCATGTGTCACAAGTAATAATTATTTTATCAATTCATTGTCTTCTTCCACTAGAAGTTAAGCTGTTTTAAAGCAAAAGTGTTGTCTCTCTTATTAACCAATGGACACCCGAATACTAAGAATACAGCTTGGCATGTAATAAGCCATGAATGCATCCCTATTACGTATCAAACTCTGTCTGGGACCTGGGGCTACATCAGGGAGCAAAACAGAGTAAATAAATTAATATTGCACCAAGGCCTATCCTGACCCTCCAAAATTAGGTGAGAGTTTTCTCCTATACATTTTCTTTACCAGGTGTTCCTCCTTCCTAACATTTTTCATGCTTGTACTGACTTCCACAATGTCTTTTTCCCCCCACTAAATTATAGGGATAATGTACTTCTCATTCACCACTGTATTCTCAGAGCCCAAAACAGTGAGAAGCACATATTAACTATTTAATAAATACCAATAAAATGAATGAATAAATGGTGTCTTTGGACCTTGATGTGTTCAGACTTCTCTCCACATTCTTTTTAAGACTAGAATGGTGCTGTGAGTTGGATGCTGCAAGTGGAGGGGGATGCCCAAAACCTTCCATGACCAAAAGGGCTCTGAATTACTGTTATTCCCTTAATCTAGTCAGGTGACTCAAAGTCCAAATTGGATAGTGGGTGCAGCTCAAGAATAAAAATGTTCCAAGCATGATGCTGTGCTAAATCATATGAGACCATCTGGACCTTTTGGGACACTGCAGAAGTATTGTCTCAAAAGAAAGGTCTCTCCTTATGCTCTATAGGTTTTCCCCACTATCTGAAAATTTGCTTTACACTTCATTTTTATGAAAGACCTGCATCAGTACCTGCTGATGCTAAGTGAAAGAAATTTGGAAAGGATTTTTGCATTTATGAAATGCTAAACCTTTCTTTGCTTGATCCATTTCAGCTTTTGAAAGGTTTTTTATAGGAACACTCTACTTTGGGTAGTGAAGGAAACCTATACTGGTTTTCCATGCTTTCAATTCACTGAATCAACTTGTACACCATGAGAACTAACCTTCTAATAAAGGTGTGGAAGCCCATCAGGTTTGAACTCTACAATGTAAACTGAAGACCACTCAGCAGCTAGACCCTGAGACAGCCATGTGAGTCTTGCTTTTCCCAGACATGGAAACTGCAAGATCAGGATACGAAAGAGCTGGAATCTATACAATGTCTTCCTGAGGAATCAGTGTCAGAACTGATAGCGAGTCTATTTCTGGGCATAAAGAAAGAGGACAGAAACAACTCATGCTTACCTGTGCCTTCCTTTTCTTCCGTACAGTACTCTCTAGTGTAGGAGGTTCATCCTTGCCAATAATCTCTGAGAGGTCACCCAAGCCCACTTCAGGCCCATGCTTTGAGCCACCTTCTTTCTTTGAGCGGAATCCAAAGAGATCTGACATAAGATCTGCATCTCCTCTCTCACCCCTGACGAAGTGGACGAGTTCTGGTGTAATACCTGCCTCAGTCACCTCCGCCCGCTCAGCATCCATAGTATCATCATGGATACCAAACTGGGTGGGGTCAGGCATGTCACCCAGGATCTTGGTCACTCTGATGTTCTTTGCCCCTTCCACTAGGCCCCCTCCAAACACCGTGTTCCAGAGGATTTGAAAGATTCCTCCCAATATGGTGAAGAACAACTGGAATAGCCCCACAAACAACATCCAGAAGAAAGAGAAGAACACCTTCACCAGCTCCTTCACGGTCATCTTTTTCACCTTCCTGTACTGCTTCCTGAGGTTCTTCAGGGTTGCCTTCTTCAGAAAGTTTGCAACGTTTCTCTTCACTGAGGCACAGGCCACGGCAAACGCAGAGGCAGACTCAAAAGACGTGTCATCCTCCTCTTCGCCCTCAATTTCTAATGTGTAAGAAGAATCTTCATCTTCCTCCTCCTCCTCTTCTGGCCTGTCAGCGGAGTCAGATTCAGAGATCTGAGATGCTAACTGCATTTCAAAGATGGTATCCTCACAGAAGTTCACAAACAGTTCCATCTTTTCTTGCTCTCCACCTTCGTTGACCACATCAAAGATGAACTGCCGCTTAGATTCCTTCACTTGAGGCTTCTCCCATTGGGTTCGACTGGACTCACTGATCTCAAAATAAACACGCTCAATTTTCTTGGCCCCACCCATGATCTCAATACGTCCTAAGTAGGGTTCGAAGTAATTTAGTACACTTTCTGCTGGGTCCAATAGACACTTAAGGCGAGAATCATTTGGCATGTGTTCGGAGAGATTGGTCAATAACACTGCCACATTAAACCCTATGTCCTTGGCTGGCTCATGAAACCGGTCTACAAAATCAATGTAATTAAACATATCATTCTCATCAGCTTCTGCACACGAAAGGAGAAAGTCAATCTCTGACTGTGTGTACTGTTTTTGCCCTTCCATGGCCTTCTGGAATTCTTTTTTGGAGATAATCCCTTTACCATCTGGGTCATATTCTTTGAAGGTGTCTGAGCTGGTTAGGTCTTTGAGTTTCAAGAACATGTCAAAGAATTTCAAGATCATTTCTACATTGGTAGATGACTCTACCAGTGTGTCAACCATCTGCTTGCCAATAGTTCCATTTACCACATTCCCTGTGAGGCAGGTTCAAAAAGACATACAAATATATAAATAAACCCAAGTCATCATGTAACCGGTCAGGTAGCTACTTTTAGAAGAGTTGTATGCCCAATCAGTTGGCTCTTTTCTGACTGTGATGGTTTAGAAATGGGTAGGACGGAGCAGCAAGCCATAAAGACTACACCACTAGGAGCCAAGGGGGAAAGAAACAAAGGAAAGAAGGAGATGGCCACGCCAGTGCCTTTGATCTGGCCTGGGGCTTGGGAAGTGGTTTCATTATCATATTAATGGGGACACATAGGGATAAGTGGTGCCCCTCTTACCCCTTAGACCTAGGAGGGTGCCCAACTAGATGGCTGGCATACACACTGGCAGCCAGATGTACTGAAAAGCAATGGGGAGAGGGAGAGGATAGGGAAGAGCAAAGCTTAGAGGTTTTCCCCAGTTCATTCTGGCTTTCCTATTGATATAAAATGAGTCGGTTTCAGGCTCTGTCCATCAGACCATGTGCCCCTCACTCATTTTTTTTGTTGTTGTTTCTGAAAATTTGGCTTTCTAACCAATGTCATACATCATCAACGACCTGCCAGACGGACGATCTGTGTGATTAGTATGGTTAGTGCTCAGACCAATTACAGTTGCGTGAATGCCTAGTTATACCAAACAGCCCAACCTTCCAGGAGGGACAGAAGCATCACCACCATGTCCTGAAGGAGATCCAAGAGTTCCTTCAGCAGCTCGATCTGACTGGAATCCTAGAACAGAAACAGGAGATACCCCTGAGCTATCTGATCCCTCGGCAGAGTATAGGGCAGTGAGCAAGAAGAGCCGGCTCTGGAAAGCTTAGGTGAAGGCTGTGTCCACTGTGAATGCGAACATCTTATCATCCACTGTTTGGAGCAATGGGGAGACTCACTGCAGCAGGACTTGCCCCACAGCGCTCTTCTAGTTTCCCTTTTACTAGTACAACAGGGCAGAGATACTACCACTCGTTGTCCAAAACTACAGAACAACCCAATCCACCAAAGAGGCAGTAGGTATCTCTACTAGTTCATGTTGTTCTTTACATTGGAGAGTTATCAGGTGAGCTTTTGGGGAATACTACTGCAGTCCAATTAAGGTGTCGAGGTTATCAACACCAACTGGGTTCTCCTTTCTTTCTGGATCAATTTAGGGTCTCCTGATTCTAGTTGGTGGTGATCTGGCTGCCACTGGTCCCTCAAAATGTTATATAATTGAGGCTATTCCTCTGGATGGTTTTGATACTCGTCTGTTTGGTTTTCACTTCAGCACTGCAGACAGGCATTGCCAATTTAGCTCTCTGTTTTCAACTCCACATCACAAAAGGAAAATAATCCTTGGAAGATAAGAGGTGGGCAATCTCAGGGTGAGATTTAAAAATCCATTCTGGGCCACACTTCTTGTACAGACTGTCGCTCTCATAAATATACAGTTCTTTGTCTAGTCTTTCAATCAGAAGGATTGCCCCCTCTTTGGTGTGGGTCATAGCTATACACAGAATATCACGGAAGTGTGGAATGTTAAGAGCTGGAAAAGACTTCACATCATCTGTTCTAATTCCCAATATTTCATAGATGATGGAACCTAAAACCAGGGAGGGGGAGTGACTTTCTGAAAGTCACCAGTGCGGAGGCAGCAGGGCCAGGCTCCTGTCTCCAGAGCCCCTACACTGCATGGCTCCGGCTGGGCTGACAGAGGAGTGGACCTGTTACTGCCAAATTAGCAGCACTCCCAAGAAGTCTCTCCTCCCATAAGGCCAGAGTCAAAAGGGGAAAAATGAAAGGGTTAAATAGCACATTCCAGAAGAGAGGAGGCAGATGTGACAGCCTTGAAAATTTTAGATACACACATTACTTAAATTAATGCTGTGAATGTTACTCTAATCAGCCTGAAACACATCCTGAAGTTCTCCCTCATGGGTTGCCATGGAGAGAGGTGATCGACAACTACATACACTACATTTATTTGTTCATAATAAATGCTGAGTGATTCTGATTCATCTTGCCAGAGAGATGGGGAGTGAGAAGGAAAGGCAGAGACGGGGAGGGAGGGGGAAGCCAAGGGAAGAGAGAAGGGATATATGAATTACAGAGACATGCAGACATTTGACAGACCCAGACAGGGCTGATAGATTGTCATAAACTGACAAAAACAGTGACGAGGAAGCAGAAAGGATTAGCATCATAAAAAGCAAGTGTTGAGGCAATTTTGAAAAGGACAGGTTGGTGGGACACAAGGAAGGAAGCTGCATCCATGCAAAACCTGTCTGGGACCACCCCCCTGGAGGCATTCCTTCCTGTTTCCCATTGAAGCTCTCAGTTTTAAGAGAGAGAGATCTACTCTGCAAGGCTTTTCCAGCCATTCGATCAAGCAGCCATGTCCACACGGGGCAATACCAAGGGGTGGGGACTGATTCAGCATTTCACACCAATGACACAGCAGGGAAGGGCCACGGTACCTGAGAGAGTTTCATCTGCATGTTAGCAAATACATGGAGGAAGCCGACCACCGCATCCCACAGCCTGCTGTGAGCCAGGCTCTGTTGGTTCCCAATGCAAGGGCCCTACGGAAAGGAGGGCATCCTTATTTCACTTAAACATCATGAGCTGCTCTCAAAATTGCCTAGGAAGCGCAAAGGACACCTGCTTCTATTAGCAGATAGCTCCTTCCAAAAGGCATGTATTTTGTGGGTCGGTATTTTTCCATGGTATTACTTTTTGTCCCCACCACAGGAACCTATAGCTACAAAAAACTGCTAGGAATTTCACAGTGCAGTTGTTTTCAGATAATTTGTTTTAGCTTCCGAATGCATTCTTCAAATAAAATACTACAATGAAGAACATTATTTAAGAATTAACAGCTCTGGTTGGTCCAAGACTGAAAAGCCTGTCTACACCTTGGCCTAAGACTGATTCTGAGGAACTCCAGGCTTCCACAGTTTGAAGAGCAAGCCCTACTGTTTTCAGTCAAAGCTATACACAAAATGCATGATCACATGGCCATCAAGTAAACAAAAAATGTGAATAATAGTCCTAATGTTCAACTACCTTTAGGATTTTTATCTCATTAATGTAAACTTTAGATGGAATATCATCTCTACCTTTTCTGAAAGCCAAACATAGAGGGATGACGTCATTACCAGTTTCCATTTTCCATTAATAACCATTCCTATTTTTATTCTTTGATAGTTTATTGTCAAGTTGGTTTCCATATAACACCTAGTGCTCATCCCAACAAGTGCCTATCACCCCCCTTTCCCTCTCCTCCACCCTCACCAGCCCTCAGTTTGTTCTTAGTATTCAAGAGTCTCTCATGGTTTGCCTCCTATTCTTACATTATTGAATCAACACTTAAAAATAAACCTCTAGAATTCCTGGAATTCTTCTACATGGGAGATTTGTCTATTCTTTCTTATATAATTATTTATTCACATTTGTATGGACTCCACATCTTCATTTTATGCTTTGGGTTATAATCCAATACTACTCTATTCCTTTTGTCACTCAAATTTTTCCAGTTTTGGCCCCTGGGAGCTCTTTCTGTCGGCTCCTGTGTCTCTTGGGCATAGCTCTACCTTTTTTTTTTTTTTTTTTGCATTTCCTTGCACTGTAGGATTCTCCAGGCTCATCTTAACAGATTTCTTGTCCCAGCGCTTGGACCAGCCCTTTCTCTAAGAAGCCCGGTTCCTCTCATTGGAGAATGGTATTAGGAACCAGCTAGTTGTGCTTGTTTCTAGTGCAATGTCATTACTTTAAGGCCCTCTCGGCTGGCAGAGCAGCAGATAGGTCTGTATACAACCCATGTAGAAATGTTGATCTCTGTATTAAGTTGAGCATGAGCTTACCATACTGATGTATCCAACTCTAGTGCATTTCCACTGGGGTCACCTAGCTTCTTCTCCTTGCTTATCTGTAACCTTCCATTCAATAGTGAGAAACTTGGCTCCTGCCATTTAATAATTCCTCACATCCATTATATATGTAGAATGGGTACAGAATTATTAACACGGAAAAACTTTAGCAACTAAAGTGCTTATGTATGGTTCCTTTTGCCTTTAGTCTTACAGTCTGTATTCACTCCTAAGGTGTCTTAGGTCAACACCTTATTCCCCACCCCTTCAGGGAGATCATTTTTTACATTTTTTTTAATACACTTAGATTATTCTGTCATATTCTGCCTTCATTTCTCATCTTTAACTCTTCCTTATAGTTACTGTTTCTATCCTTTAACTCCTCTCCAAATCACTCTTCGATAATTAATTTCCCAAAAGAACACATGCAGCATCTCAAGTTCTGGAAAAGCCTTAGCAGAATGGCCAGGGGAGAGGGACAAGAGATATTGCCTGCCTTCTTTAATCATCTAAGGTTGCTGAAAAATAATCACTGTTCATGTACATTTGGTGTCTGATCTGTAGCAGCCCTTAGATTATTTCTGCAACAAAACCAGTTGTTATAAGAAACTTACGTTAACCAAAAACAAGCTTCTTTTTTTTTTTTTTTCTCTCTTTTGGGTTAAGTGCTCCAAGGGAAATTCTGAAGATTAGGATGGGTTCCGCAGAGAGCAACCAAATGCCCATCAAATCTGTTCAATGCCCTTCACAGGTGTTTCACTTTCTGTGACCATTCATATCAGTCACTTGCTTCTATGTTTCTCTCACCATGTTCTTAAAATCCTTGAGTAAAACAAGGGCTAATCTCTGCCTTAAAGTCTTTCTTTTCAAGTTGTTAGTCTTAGTTCTGTGTTTAGTTTAATAAGCCAGTATGATTGGACTGTGCTGGTTGGCTCATGAGATGGTTTTTAGAATAAATCTTACAGCACATCCCAGAGGACTCTGATACAGCTACTGATAGCATAGTGAGTTATGCCTGAGTACACCCTCTATCCATTTTCACAGTTGTCGTTAGACTGCTGTAGGCGATGATCACAGGCTGTTGTAAACAGAGAAAGAGCACTGCAAGCTCTAACTATTCAACTTGAAATTCACGTCTAGACTTGACTGCCCCTGGTTTATGTGCCACTAAGTTACCTTTCCTGTAGAGCGAATTTCTGAGAAATTAATCTCAAGACTCAGGATAACCCCACTTATCCCTTTATTACTTCGTTCTATGAGTCACTCCTCCACTCCACTCTCCATGCTTACGGAACACCTAGGATGTGCCACTTGTGCTAGAAATGAAAAATTTTAGATTGAACAGGAAGTTTTCTGCCTGCAGGAAGTTTCAGTCCAGAAGGGAAAGGAAAACTTAATAGATAAATGCAGAGTATGACAACACTATGAATAGGTCACAGAGAGGGACCATGAACTAGAGCTTCTCACCGAGGGTACTGCTGTTGGAGCACACTTGTACAACCGGCTCCTATCTGTAGATACCTGTCAAAGCTAGGGCTGGGTGCACAGTCCGTATACACACCCAAATATTCTGTGTGGAGTACAGAACATGGGAGTGTTAAACATGTTCTGTTTTCAGGCATGTAGACTGTATCACATACCTGGATGTATTCTGTAAGAGAATTGAAAATCTGCTTCGTGACTGCCAGAGCTTTGGAAAAATTGTGCTGTCCAGATTCATCAATGATGTCCTTCCCTGAATAATACCAGTAGAAATCACTGATTGATTCCTAAGAACAAACAAGCAGAGTTTAGTATTTCTCAGACTTCAGTCAGTGATGCTAAACCCAAAGTCCAGGAAGAGTACAAGGGAATCCTACATTTCTATGAACTCTTTGTTAAGATAGAAACCCAGGGCTCGGGCTGCCTGGGTGGCTCAGTCGGTTAGGCACCTGACTTCGGCTCAGGTCATGATCTCATGGTTCATGGATGGGCCCCTGCCCCGCGTCAGGTCTGTGCTGATAGCTCTGAGCCTAGAGCTGGTTTCGGATTCTGTGTCTTATTTTCTCTGCCTCTCCCCCGCTCACATTCTGTCTCTCAAAAGTAAACATTTAAAACAATTAAAAAAAAAAAAAAGAGAGACCCAGGACTCTGAGAAAGCACAGAGCCATCTGATCCCTAGCATCTTTTAAGTACATATACCCCTCTAAGAAAGAACAGATAGAAAAGAGGACAGTGTTCAGCAGGACATTGGTGACCGTGATGTAGGACAACTTATTCACAATGAAAAATACACATTAAAGGTAATACTGATTATCACCCAAATAATTGGCACAATGGTGGCAACACAACAGCTGACACTGTTAAGTGCCACGTACTATTCTGACACTGCATTTAACGTTTCCATCCTTACTCCCCTAGGAGATGGGTGCTACCCATTTTGCAGGTAAGAAAGTTAGAACACACAGAGGTTAAATAGATTGCTCCAGGTCACAACTGTAGGTGGCAGAAACAGGGTGAAGAGAGAAAAGAGAATCTTTTTATGTGTATGTAGATTTTCCTGATATTATTTGGATTTTCCTTCCAACAGTTGAACCGAGTGACTTCTTAAGCACAAAGAACTTGCACAGTCATTCCCACCATCGTCTACACTTCTGTTTCCCACTTAAAAAATAATCTGTTTTCATTCACACATTGTGGCTCTAGGACAGTATGGTGAAGTTTTTTTCACTGGAAAAACTGAAGCAAACCAGCATTTTGTAATAGGTTACTTGCTATCTAACCCTATTTCAGTCTTCAAACACACATGTTTAGGTATTTGACTTCCCCTAAGTGGGTGGGCATAAATTAGAATACCTTTCTTATTGGGCCTTGACTGTACTCGGGGCCTTCCCTGACCCACTGTAGCTGTGTTCAGCTTCTGGAGACGTGTGTGATCCATGCTACTGTCCAGGACCCACTCACCTGCAGACGCAGGAGGTAGTCCACAGTACTGATGATGACGTTTACCGTGGTGGTATTGCCCATCTGAGTCCGCAGAAAGTTCTGGAAGTCTGAGAACACCAGAGCTGGGTCAGAGCCTGTTCTCAGGATGCCAAGGGAGCTGGGCAAGTCCCCTCGGCTGAACTCAGAAGAGACATGCTATGTGAAAAGCCTTCCAAGGGCACCCTGTCTGGGTCCTGCAGGTCCTGCAGGAGGGACAGAGTTTTGCTTTGAGCCCTCCCACCCTGGTGATGCCAGAAAGTGGACTTAATGAGCCCTGAGGGACTTGACAGAAAGGGAAGGGTGTTTAGATTCACCATGTGACACGCCTTGAAGGAACTTAGCCTGGGTGGCACTAAATAACATCAACCCTGAAGTTAAAGTTCGGTTTACATAAGGTTTTTGTTTTGTTTTGAGGAATGGATTAGCTGTCGTCCTCCAGCCACCAGCTGGTTGTATTAAATGTGGCCTCCTGAGCTGAATCATAATTTGGCACCTGAATGTTGTTTTCCTTTGACAAATCAATCTGTTCCACTTACCACTGTTATGTCCTTCACAAAGTAACTGCAGGAATCTAAAGAGATCTCGTGTAAACTCATCATTCTGGAGTACTTTTTCACCTTGAAAACAGAATATTGGTGAGCATGCGTTTGGCTTCTCAACACAACACTTTCCGATGCAAAACGCCAGCAAAAATGATACAGGGCCTGTGTCAGAACCGTTTGGAAAGGGAACTTTAACTGCAGGGGGAAAGACCCGAGTTACCTGGAACTGAGGCTGCGGAATGCAATGACGAACAAAGCTGAGGTATTTAGCCCCCGAAGCGTTTGTAAGGAAAACAGCGATTATGGCAGTAATGGTTCACGATCCACACCCATGCTTTACAGATGGAAGACACTTCTTTAATTAAGCATCAAACTGCTGAGTTAAGCTTCACATGCAACCGCCAAGCCTAAAATGTGTCTGCACTGCAGCAACTAAATAAGGTCCCAGAGGACTCACACACACAGTAGACAACTTGGGCCAGAAACTCAAACTTACCACGCTCACGAACAATGACTGGTGATAAGAGAAAAACAGAAGAATGCAAAGTAAGAAAAACCATAAAGACCATGATAAACCGTGTCTAGGTAAGACTGGCTCTATGGACACATCCAGCCTTTATCAAAGACACTGATGGAAATATTTTGCTGAAAGCCTGCCCTTGCAGATTAAGAAGCAACGAGCAAGGGCTCTAACCAGAAGTGGTTAATTAAGATGGGAATCTGGACGAGAAGGGCCTTCACGTTCATTCGTTACTTACGTGTTCCTTCCTCAGTAACCATCCCCAAGCCTTCCGCTTTATTTTGCCTTTCAAATGCATTCAAATCAAGGACGCTTGTAACAGAGAAGAGGAAACAAAGTTCAGGGCTATGCACACGGGGAAAATGGATTTCTAACGTCACTTGTACATATTGACTAAGAATCTTGTCATTGTATTATCATAAATGGCCTAACACATTACTGTGTGGCTGAAAGTCTAACAGTTCCCCCTGGGTTTGTGTCAAACAGTTTTCCAAGGACACCCACAGCTCACAGACAGGCATGGAAAGGGGTCAAGAAAACTTACAATGCCTGCTCTTGTTTGTCCACTTAGAGTCCTTTCTTATGCGTGAAGATTTAGGAAGGTTTCCCAAGTACAGAAGGAATAATCTGTTTCTAAAAGTTCTCAAAAGAAAGTTGACTTTAAATAGCACTGTTTAACATTCACCTCCTATGGTTACCTATCCTGACAATCACAAGGAACTGTGTGTAGTTTTTAGCATTCAGGATGAATACTGATGGAGAGGGTATACATTTCAGATTTCAACGGGTCACACCGCTTTAGAATTCTCTCCTCACTCGGAAGCCAACAGTAGCCGGGATGAAGCTTCAGGGACAATGGTGTCTGTGGTGTGCCTGAGCTTGTCACAAGCTGGCCTTTTTTTTTTTTTTTTTTTTTTTTTTTGGTCCCCACACTTTCTCCAAATTTCTCAGTCATGGCCACCACCAAATCCTACTTACCCAGAAACCATAAACAGCCACAGAGCTTGCTAATGAGGACAATGTATAATCCTATTATATTCAATTGGGGCCCATTCTATTTCTCTAATAGACTCTAAATTCCTGACTCTCAAAGACTTTATAGATCATCATGTAAGGTCTCACAAAAATCTAGCTATTAGAATAGCTTATGGCTGAATCCTTTAAGATTCTGCAAAACTTTGCCTTCCTTTTACCACTGGGCAAAAGGCTACACATTTCAGATTGGATTGGAAAGACATTAGGGAAAAAATCAGCATTCCTTTCCCATTTTGGGGAAAGATCTTCTGCAATTTAGATACATTTTAAAGAGAAAACAGAAAATTCCTACTGCCATATTGTTCACTTCACTCAGATCCTGCTGTAAAAAGGGTCTTCTCGACAACATAAAACCATCCTTCTGTTTTGGTTTTGCTCTCAGGAGAAGACTGCATGGAAACAGGGCATTTGGACATGGGTGCTGCAAAGTGGAAGTTCGGATTCAGGAGACAATCTGGGGAACAGACATTTCTGACCCTTACACCATTCCAAGACACCCATTTCAAATGTTTTAATTTTTCTAATGTTTCAATATTTTATAAATATTTATTATTTTTGTAATCAGAAAAAATCATAAAAATATCCTAAAACTTCTGTGAGGACTCTGTTGGCTTCTAATGGTATGTTACTTGTCCCTCTAAGCCATCATCAGAAATGAGTTTAGTAATAGAAGTATTATGGACTACTAAGAGAACATTTAGAAATTTAATTGAGAATTTCATGGGCAAAATGGAACTGAACTGTCTTGGTTTTTGCCATCTCTGAGTCCACGTGTACTATTTTACCCTGAGTGAGTCAGATCTAACACTATTACATTTTCTTTTCCTGAGAGAGGTAATAAAGAAATTGGTTGTTGGTGGGGGAAAAAATGGAGCTCAGGATAAGGGATTGTATTGCAGCTCAAATATGCTCCCTATAGCCCCAGGGTACAATATTTACTCCATCGTAGAAGATTAGCAAAATTATGAAGTCCACCAAAAGAATGTCCATCCTGTAAATTTTTAAGTGGAAAGCCTAATGCTCTTTTTAAGAATATTAATTGGAGGAAAATGAGCTAGATAATTCTAATTTTGCTTTCTTTCATTTAAAAAATATTTTAATGTTTACTTATTTTTGAGAGAGAGTGAAAGTGAGAGCATGAATGGGGGAGGGGTAGAGAGAGAGGGAGACAATCCGAAGCAGGCTCCAGGCTCCTTGCTGGCAGCACAGAGTCTGATGCAGGGCTCAAACCTATAAACTATGAGATCATGATGACCTCTGCTGAAATCGGAAAGTGGAAAGTTTAATCGACTGAGCCACCCAGGCACCCCTCTTTTTTTTTTTTTTAAAGTTACCTATTTATTCTGAGAGCATGAGTCAGGGAGGGGCAGAAAGAGAGGGGGAGAAAGAGAGAGAAAAAGAGAAAAGAGAAAAAGAGAGAGAGAGAGAGAGAGAGAGAGAAAATTCCAAGCAGGCTCTACACCATCAGAGCCTGATGTGGGGCTTGGCCTCACAAACTGTAAATTCATGACCTCAACCTAAGCAAAGACTTGGATGCTTAATCAACTGAGTCACCCAGGTGTCCTAACTTTGATTTATCTCAGAACGTGTTGCACACTATTCAAAATGCATATGAATCTTAGAGGGTAAGCTGACATTTTTCTTGGAAAGATTGCTCGCTTGTTGCTGAAGTGAGCAAGTAGGTGAACTTATGACCTTTGGCTACATATTGTTCATTTGTCAGGGGGTCAGCCCGTGAGGTGAGTGAGGTTTACACACATGGCAATAAAAGTGGAAAGTTTAATGCTTGGCATTCTGCTACGGCAGAATATTCCCGTGTTAGGACGTACCTCTGCTGAAATGGATCTGTCAAAATACATACTCACCAAATTACTTATTCAGGCTCAAAGAATTGTTGAGGATGAAGATTAACAAAGTACTTAATGGGTCTAATGAAAACACAGCCTTAGGGTCTGAGGGATGTATTCCTCCTCTTTGTCATTCTTTTCTGTTTTGACTTTTATGAGCGTTTATGTTTAGGTGAAACACTTGGCTCTGAGAAAAGCAACATACCCAAAAAACGAGGTAGAGGTGATTAAAAAACCAGACAAGGGGTGTGTGTGTGTGTGTGTGTGTGTGTGTGTGTGTCTAATGGAGATTACATTTCCCTTCTGTACACTATCCGAATGTAATCCTAAAGACTGGAGGACCAACACCCATCCTTTTAGCTTTCTAAGGTAGGCAGGTCTTTCCTCAACAATTCCATGATAAGCTACTCTATCCTGTGGTCCCCCTCACCCCATTCTTCTTTCTTCTGAACAGAAAAAAAATGCTAGAGGTGGTTTTCCCATATTTACCTGCAAGACTGCATGAGACCAGAGAGGCTTTGAAAGAATCCAGCATCCTTTTTCTCCTTTAGGTAATCCAGCATTTTCTGCAAGGGAGGCACATTTTAAAAGTAAAAGCAATGTAAATGATGACAAATACTGACCCTCCCAACTGTCATGGAGAAATACCGAGCCCCAGTCACACAGAGTCACAGCCAAGGTGCGGGTTTGAAACCCTGGGTAAGAATCAGAGCCACACAAACCTCTCTACATGCCTGAGCCCCAACCTCTTCTTGTGGAACCAGAACCTCTTTGGGTGGGCTTTTTGTTTTACAAAGGTCCACTGGCATTTCTGCTAGGGCAGTATAGGAGACCATGGGCATTCAGAGATGTGCAGTTTAAAGTCTCTCCCATTTGGGAACAAACACTAGGGCTGTGATCTAGTTAAATGTTGCTGAAATACAATATGAAAAACTCATGTGCTCAGTTTGGTGCCCTGGAGCAAGGAGCTTAGCTCGTAATAAACCCTGTTGACAGCTCAGTGTCTTTCACAATTAGACTTTGTCTCTTCTGTTCTCTGTTACTGGGAATGCAGTAACTTTGTCTGACATCATAAAAAAAAAAAAAAAAAAAAAAAAAGGACCTGTAAGAAAATCTACTGATGGGGTGGTGACGGAAGAGAAGAAAAAGTGAAGGGTGTCTTAGAAAATGGTGGTTCTTTCATGAAAAATTGGTTTGGGATGAACAAAAGGCTGGGACAAATTATATGCAATAACAGTAGTTATGAATCTGGAGGTTCTTACAGGCTACATCTCCCTGTGGTATCTCCCTCACACATGCCAAGAGTCTTTGGAATGTCATGTTTCTGGGCACACAGTGCTTTCAAGTTAGAGCCTGGAGGCCCCTGGAGACACCAGAATCCTATCTCCTGCAATCAGTTTCAATTCAGATTATTGGATGAGTTCCATGTACCAGGAGCTCCACACTAGGCTTCTGCATGTTGTCTCATTTAACGCGTGGTGGTGGGAGTTCAGAGCTGCACCATTTGCTGCCTGACCCTCATCCCAGAGCAGAAGCTGACCTTAGCGCACAGTCAGCAACCACAATACTGTTACTGAATGAATGAACAGATGGATGAACGGACAAAC
The DNA here is from genome assembly GCF_006229205.1 of Suricata suricatta. Classification (NCBI taxonomy): domain Eukaryota; kingdom Metazoa; phylum Chordata; class Mammalia; order Carnivora; family Herpestidae; genus Suricata; species Suricata suricatta. Next base: position 74,321,495 of record NC_043708.1, read on the forward strand.
AGGTGTGTGAGGTTATGAACTCCACTTAAGTGACTGGGCTCCTTGCTCATGGTAAGACAGCTAATATGTAAAATGCTCAGAATAAATACCTAAGGCTTAGAGAACTTCTTTGGAGCCTGTTTGTGCAAAAAAAACCTCACATCATCTAACGATGAGAAAACTAAATGTTTTTCTCTTTGAACCCTGGGTAAACCCTCTTCATCAAGCATCCACTTACCCTCAGCCTCCTAGCCCTGGTTTTGTCTGTGTTCCCAGCTACTCTGATATAATTGGCCACGAAGGACCAAACACCAGCGAAGGCGATTCGGGGGGGTTCCCGCTGTAGCAGAGTCAACACCTCTTCCCCGAAGTGTGACAGCCGTCAAGTGGGAATGCCCCGGGAAGTGTGCACTACCGACTCCGAGCCCCCCAGTACCTGTTGCACGCCAGCGTTGCCCCCATTCAGAATGGCGATCCCCAGCTTCAGAGTCTCAACCACCATGGGGCTCATCTCACCTGCCATGGTGAAGATTCGATTGAATTACCAAGGAAACAGAGGGTAAATCACATCTAAAGAGTCTTCGGGACTCTTTAATTATGACTTCATGTCACAGCGTGCTAACTCTGTGGTAGCGCCGGGGGCCCATCCACAAATCACAGAATCACCTTTGCTGGCACTTATCATCTGGAGGACCATCTCTGCGGCTCCACGCTCGTGCAGCCGAGCTTGTTGATAGAGGGTTTTCTGCTTTTCCATTTCTTTCTCCTGGAAAATAAAACAAAAAACAAAGCAAAGAAAGTTTTTTTTTTTTTTTTTTTAATCCTCGGTCAATCTGCCACAGTAAGGTACATTGAGAGAGAGAACCTTTACTTGCTTAAGGAAGGCAATGCACATAATTTCAGACAGAGGGGACCTCTGAGGTGGATTTCCAGATACTATGCAGCTTTCCAGAACTGCCCATCCACAATTCACTCCTATTGTGATGATGAATTTTCCACTTTCTGCACTGGTAGGAAACAGCGCGTTCCCCTGTCATACTATAATTATAGGAAGTGACCCCAGGTGAAAATGTGTTTGTTTTCAATGTCCCAACGTACAGGGAAACCTGCTGAGGGCTCGAGTGAAGCAAATCTGCCTGAATGTAGAAAACACCCACTTACCTAGAATGCTCAGACCACCATTAACAGAGACTTCACCAAATAGGGACTACTAGACTGTCAAGGCCTTCCAGAATTGTAATTATAGTTACTTTTACTGTTGTATACTTTGTCCATAAAAAAGAGTACCAGTAAACTAATACAGTTTTATCTTGGGAGACTCTTGTGTCCTGCACTGCCTCAAAATCAAAATTGCTAATAATTACATTTATAGAATAGTAGTGCAAAAATCACTCCAGTGTCTCCATTGGTTTGAGTTTTCATGTTTGGATGTTTGAATTTGTCCTTCTCTGGCCCCTGTTGCTACCATATTTGAGTAGGAGTACAAAATTTCCCTGAAGTCCAAACCCCGTGAGGGGGATTTGCAGACTGACTGGCCGCCTGCTAATTTTCCTTAGGCTGGAAGACAGACAACAGAACCTTGGCTAATGGGTGTGCTTCACGCATGGAGATCTCTGTACTTGTCACCTGATATACGTGGTGAGCAAGCCACACAGTTAATGTCAACACCCACCTCTGAAGACCTGATTGTTGGTTTTGGCTTTGGAGGGTGGCCCTGTCTTTATTCGTAGTTGAAACTTACTTCAAATGTCTTTTCCTTGTCTTCCTCCTCTTCTTCATCCTCTCCACTCTGACAACTCTGGATTCCGTGGAGCCGAGAAAGGAGGAGACAAATTAAAGCTTAGCCTCATAAGCAAGACTGTTCTACTGTGCAAGGGCAGGGGATAGGATGTAATTCACACGCACCTCAGGACCTCAGCACTTCGTAAGCCCAGGACATTTTGACCACTGCAGGGAAACGTTCTACTCAAAATGTCACCTTTGCAGCTACCAAAGGCTCAGAAATGAGAAATGGGAACACCAGGCTCACACAGCCAGCAGGGAACCTATCTGGTTTAACCATTGACCTGAACTCTTCCACCATGTAAAGTTCTGGTGTAAAGGGAGGCCAAGAGTGCAGGGAGCTGTCCCTTTCTAAACAAGAACCCGGGGCTTGGCAAGAAGACTGGAGACACCTAGGATGTGAATCTCCAAGTGCTCCTTCCCATCATGACCCTGTGATGCAGCAGCTACAGGAACAGGGGCTCCTGTACCTCAACTTATCCCTCTTTCTGCCTGAAGTGAAGGTTTCCCATTTGAGAAGGAGCAGTTCCCTGACCACTAGGCATCCCAGAGGCCACTGTCACTCCAGTGACATAGGAACAAAGTCACAATGCCTCTGCCAGAGCATAGGCTCTCCTTCCAGTTTCTAAAGCCTGCTTCCAAATGCGTTAAACTTCCTTCACTACTACAGATATGTTGGAACTTTGGGACGTGTTCTGAACATTGACTGAAAATGCAAAGATAGTCTATACACCTAGACTCCAACTGGATGACTCGGAACTGCCATGTGAACAGAGTCCTGGTACCCACTGTTTCCACAAAGCTTCCAAGTTTCCTTCCTTAGGGGGATGGCGGTATGGTTTGCTAACGTCACCCCCATGGCACATCAATTGTGCAGTGCCTGGAGTCCATGTCATGACTAAGTCCCATGGCCTGCTGTTCAAGATGACAGTTTTCATATGTCTGAAGAGGCAAATGGGAAGAGAGAAGGACCAAGATGATGAGAGCAGAAAAGTCGGCTGTACCTTGGCCATCATGCTGGAATAGGAGGTGTACAAGGGGTCATCTTCCAATTTGCTGGAAAGAATGGAGGACATGTTTAGCAGGCTCTTTTTTGGACCTAGCAGAAAAGACTAAGAGCCACAGAGATCTTAAATTATATGTACTAGTGAGGGAATTAAAAAACCCCTCCCACGCCCCCAGATTCTTAGAAAGCACTCTGAAAATCTGAATCAGCAATGGCTGATGGTAGAACTCAGGGATGAAGGTTACAGTTTCAGGCTTATCTTCAGCCTCAGTGTCTCGCATTATGATGGGAAGGCTGTGGCTTATGTGGTTTCCCTGGATGTTTCCTGATGGCCAGCAACAGGGCAGCCAGGAGGAACTGTTCAAATCTGGCACCCTTTTCCAGGCAGCGTCATCTGTGGGTTGAAGGTGGGGAGCTGGTACAGCCGCTCCTGGTGCTTGCGAGAAGCAGGGAGCTCTGGCGGTGCTGACCTCCTCTCCGTGAGAGCATTGCGGCTAAAATGGAGAACGATCTGATGCAGTGGGTCTGGGCGCTTCTCCGTCTCCTCCTCCTCCTCTTCTTCCACCTTGGGGCATTTCTACACAAACCAATGCAGACAGGTTTTAGGCATAACTTCAGCACACACCACACAACCACATGCGAACAAAGAGAAGATAAAGCGCAAGGCACACAGTGCGTCAGATCAAAGCACAGAGAGAAACCACTATGTTGAATGTTTATTACCAGACAAAAAGCCCTTAAGGATGCAAGGTTTGGGATGTAAATATATATTTTTTTCAGCCAGTCAAAGAAACATTGCAATTTTTGATTCCAACAAAATGAAAGGAAAAGCAGAAGCCTGACCACAGGGGAGGAGCTACAGACTCCAGTGAGCAGAAGTCTCATGCAAGCTCTGGGCACCCGAGTTCAGGAGGGAGGCCCTGGACAGCTCCCCGAGAGGCTGGATCTCAGTCAACAATTGAAAGTTCTCTTGGAGAGGTGGGCTGGAAATAGGGGTGGGACAAGAGTTATAAAACACGGGGGCCATTTGGGGTCTGCTAACTACCCATTTCTCTCCTAACTTCACTGCTGACTCTACAATCTTATTCTTCCTGAGTGATGTCATCCTAGAGCTCCAAGCCTGACAATTTCTCCTCTTTAAGTCTTTTCTCAATAACCTCTTACAGAAAAGGAAATAGCGGCTGAGATGAGGCAGAAGGGAGTCTCTAGCCGTGGCAGAGCCCACAGAGTATACCATATACAGTAAATTGTGAGAGCTACACAGGCTTGGTGAATGGTTCTGAAGGGCGGGGCCAAAATGATGCTCACTGTCAAGTTCACACTAATCAAGAAACTGGGAAAACCTAAGAACCATCATTCTCAGTGATGGGAGTAGAAGAAAAGAATGAAGGGTGTAAAGAGAAATGGGAGAGAAAGGATTAAAAACAAAAAAGAGAGGAGAAGGAAATCAAAGGGAGACAGAAAAAGAAATGGAAAGAAAGACTGGATATGAGAAACACAGAACAAGGAGAGGAGGATTTCTTTTCTGTCTGAACCAGGATGAGGCTCTCTGGTGTTCTGCAGGAAGCTCCCCCCCACCCCCACCTTGCATGTCATTTTAAGTCATTTTAGAGCATGAAGTCTGTTAGAGATGGGGTATGACACATTTTCTCAAGGGCCAGATACAGGAATTCGTGAAGTTCAGGAAGGGGATTTAGATGTACCTCTCCTAAAGCAGAGCTAATGGCCAGAAATGGAGAGCCTTGGCTAGGGTGGGTGGCCTCCTGCAACCAATGGTGCTCAAAACTTAACTTAGCGTGAACTTTTCATTGCATGGCTGTGCATCCCAAGAAGTATTAGTTGTTAATAATGATGATGAGGATGATAACAGTACTAGCACCTCCAAGTGAAATTCATCCTCTGGCTCCTATGACCATTAGCAGGGCCTCCTCTGATAATTTATAGTTAGTTCCTTCTAAATGAATACATCCGATTCTTTGAGCATGTTTAACTGTTATAACACACACACATGAATACAAAAGTCAAATTCATTCACACCCATCTGCTTCCAGCTGAGTCAGTACTTACAGCCAAATCCTGTACTAGTTTCTCTTCAAAGGAATACTCCTCTGTTTCTATCCAAAATCTCTGATAGCCATGGAGGAAGAGGTTAATGGAGCGGTGCCTGAGCGGAAGGGGTGAGAGTGAGGTCAAGAGGGATCCATGGGACACCTTGTTTTAGTTTAGGTGGTTAACGGTTAGTAAGCAGGACAGACTTTTGTACAATTCCTGTCTTCTGATTGGTCAGGGCAGCCGGCAGCATACCAGAGGCATCTATTTCAAAGAAACCAGAACCCTCTACCATGCCAGTTCCTGAAAGTCTGGAACACCTTCTAAATGAACTAATAATGGTTAGTGGGGGAGCTGGTGGTAACTTTAATCCTACTCTGGTCATATCTTTATCACATTTCTCTAATGAGAAATAATTCATTGGGCCAAAAAACAATCCTGAAGTATTTGCTTAACATGGCAACGCGGTTATCTCTTTTGGCCAATAACCTGTCCCGGTAATCCCATGTAAGTCATGCTGGCGGCAAGTGGTGGACCTCAGATATACTGAAAGCAGCAAAGTGTGGGTCCTTTACTGGGTCTCCAAGGAATGACACTTCCAGGGAGGCAAGACTTGGATGTGCTGTGCTTATAGCATAGCTTCTGTGTGCCTCATGGATTCCAGTGGTGGCCCTGGGACACTGAGTGACTAACCGTCAAGAGCCACCCCCTCTCTAAGCCAGGGCTGACTTCCGGGAATACAGCACCGAATAGCAGTTAACTGATTACCAGATGTGAGGGTAGTGGTGAGGAGGGAAGGAGTAAGAAGTAAGATGCAGGTCAACATCGAGACATCTCCACTTGGGCATGGTGTCTAGTGGAACACAACCCTTGCCGTCTTTCTTCAAATTCTGACCAATCAGAGTTCTTTTTAAAAATTGTACAAATTTGTGTTTTCATGGTAATGTTAAATCATGGCCAAGAAAGGAGGAGTGTGCAGAAAATGAGCAGGGCTCTCTACAGGTTACATTACCATTAAAATGGGTATAAGCCTGTCATACTGAGTTTTTTCATTAACCTTTTCCAGCCAAACCCGTTGAAAGGTGATCAGGAAGAAATTGTTAATTTTGTGTCTGGAGAAAAGCACACAGGTTGTCTTTTAAAAAGTAACATCAGAGAAACAGTTTTCACATAATAAAATAAATCCCGTTAGCCCTTCCATTTGAGAGACGCCATGCAGTTTTGATCATGGCAAGACGGAGAAAGAAGTGGTCTCCACCATCAGCGTCTTAGTTTTTATTACTGTTGTTATAAAATCTACCTACAATCCTCCATGCTAGGGAGAAATCCAGGGCAAACTCTCTAAAAATCTGGGTTAGGGATGGGCCTGGCAACATTTCGTCAAAGACACAGTGAATTCCTGGACTAACTGTTGCCCATACAGGGGTAGAGTTGCTGAAGGAGCAACCAAAACTTAAGAGAATGGTACTAACATTTTCAGTGAATTTAGGAAAAAAAATGTATGTGTTGTGAGATGTAATTTCTTCCAAGCTGGCCCTGGGGACATGTGCTGAGAGCAGAGCCCTTCTGGAGGCCCAATTACCACATTAGGCACGGGCCTCTACCAGACAGGAAAGCCAATGCCTTTGGATATTTCACCACTTGTAGGAATTGCACAAAAATCCTGTGCATTTCTGCTTTCTCTACTGGGTTATGAATTTCACTTTTGTGCCAGAACTTTAGTGGCCTTCATAACCCACTATTTGACTTGAGCGTTTGGTTTCTGACTCATGAATTCTAATTGATTCTGTGGCACCTCATCCTCTTTCCAAGACACTAGTCTGTTTTCTCAAGAGGCCTCTAGGAGCAGGTGTGTGTCTCAGAAGTCATGATTCTTCGCTATCTTCAAAGACCCGGATGGGAGAGCTCAGCAGGCCAAGTAGCTCAAGAGAGGGTCACAGGACAAATGACAGTCAAGAAACACAATCTGGTGAAAGCAAGTGTCAAGTATAGGATAGTCTTTTAGCTCATAGCCCAAGGGAACATTTATTTACATGGGACTCAGAAAATGCTTTTCCAAGCCACTTTATTTTTCCTGACCAGGTGAGGATGGTTCATATTGATTTGAAAACTGATGAAGCAGAGGCAGATCTTCAATCGTCATCTTTGTTTACTGATCACAGGCCTGACCTTGTTGACTCTGCACTCAGTCGGAGGATGGGAGTATTGCCACATCACCGATGACAATGAGTCAAGTGTTAGTGGTCAATGTCTGCCCAATCTGCACTGATACTCTACCCTACACTGATAGAGCATATTTCAGAAAAGCCTTCACATATTTTTGACTGCAGAGCATAGACTAACCACACAGATAAGGCAACATGTCCATAATTGGCCCCTTAGGATGTCTTTAGCCAGGGCCCTTTCTTCATCTTGAAGGTAAATACACTGCTCAAGGATTCTCAAGTTACATTTCTGTAGTTGATGAGGAAACCAAGTAAGTTTGGGGCCAACCAAGTACCTTGGCATAGAAATATTGTTTGATCTGTTGATGGAATTCTGGGTAAAGCATTTTAGATACAGTTCTTTTTCCAGGATCCCTTTATATCCTCACAAAGAATCCCACCTCAGTAAAACTAAGAGCTTCCATATGCTAACTGGGCTGACTTTAAGGTGAAAAACGGTGAGTGAAGGCAGGCATGGGGCACGAAGGAGCCCCATCTGTTTTCAGTTCTTCTGCTTACCTTGACTGCCTTAGTAGGTCATTATGCTACACGCAGACTGTAACGGCATCATCAATGGAAAACTCCATCGGAAACCTTGGATCTTAAGTGTCCGTGCCAGAAGAGAGCACAGCCATGGGAAGAAACCTTAATTCCCATCACCGGCTCCCTCCGCAGAAGATAATGACAGAGTACTTACCTGGGCAGGTTGTACAGAGGGGCCATCCGGAAACAGGCCACCACCGCCCGTTTCCTCTGCTTTGATAACAGTTTGTGCCATACTGCCTTCTTGGACCGCAAAGGCTGTTCCACCTGAGGAGACATCACACAGGTAGGCATGCACTAGGCTAACTGAGTGGCAGGAGGCAGTCACCACAGGTAAGACTTCTCAACCCCATAAGAAGTTTGATTTCTCAACCGTAGTCAGCAAAAGGGACCCAGCAACAAATCATTCAATTTTTTAAATTGTTTGTTTATTTGTGAAAGAGAGAGCCTGAGAGAGAGCGGGGGAAGGGAAGAGAGAGAAGGTGACACAGAATCCGTAGCAGACTCCAGGCTCTGAGCTGTCAGCACAGAGCCCGACATGGAGCTCAAACTCAGGAACTGTGACCTGAGCCAAAGTTGTACGTTTAACCGACTGAGACACCCAGGCGTCCCTCAGCAGGAAATGATTCAGTTTGCGGAGGTCTTGGGTTTTCTGCCTTCTTCCATCTGCTTTTTTTCTTTTTAATTTTTTAATGTTTTATGTATTTTTGAGAGAGAGAGAGAGAGAGAGAGAGAGAGAGACAGCGTGAGCAGGGGAGGGTCAGAGAGAGGGAGACACAGAATCTGAAGACAGGCTCCAGGCTCTGAGCTGTCAGCACAGAGCCTGAGGTGGGGTTCAAACCCATGAGCCGTGAGATCATGACCTGAGCCACAGTCGCGACTCAGGTGCCCGATCCCATCTGCTTTGGTATGTTTATTGCCTAACAGAAGCTTTCCAAATGGGAAGGGGGACTTGAAGGGGTCATTTGATCTGAAGGCAAAAATTTGTAAAAAGCAAAACAAAACCCCAAAAAACCCAACCCAACCCAACCCCTCGGAGGGAAAAGCACTGAGGAGTCTGCTACCACCAGGCACCAAGATGGCATGTGGGGGTGAGCTGACATGATCCTTGTCGCTGGGTTTGAGTCTTAAGAGAACATGCTTAACTAAGAGCTGAGTGTGGAGGACAGCTTTCCGTTCCCCGGAGCAGTCTCTCTTCCTCAGTCCTCAGCGCAGATGTGCCTTACCTGCTCCAGGTGGAAGACAGCTGCGGAAATCCTCTGTACGCGCTCTACGATCTTTTCTGGATTGGAAGGTTCTTCATTTTTCAAGACATCTTTGTAGAGGTTCAGCTGCCACTTTACTGCTGGGTCACCCGACTGCAAATTGAAGCCACATGAGATGAGCAGTACCTCTTGCACTGAAAAGGTCTTCACCCCTCTCATGGTTCCAGCATAACTGAGACTATTATTGCTTCTTTCTCATTTTCCCTACCATCTTCATTGGGACATTGTAGATGCTGTAGAGAAACTTCGTATTCTCGCCTGTATCTCCTAACTCTTGTCCTATTTCCATCCCTTTCTCTCTGTACTGCATTCCAATTTCCTGAAATCAATCTTCCATTTCATGTATTTTCTTTTCAGCTGTGCCTAGGCTGTTTTTTGACCTATAAATTGGATTTTTAACTTTTATAAATACTTTTAATTTTTATAATCACTATGGGGCTTGTTTTCAATCCCATATCCACTCTCCTTAAAAGAAAAAAAGAAAAGTCCAAGTGTTGTTTTATGGACACCATAGCTATCTTTAGCTCTTTAAATATTTCAACCATACTTATTTTTAAATTTCTTTCTGCAGTCCCTTAAGCTTGAATTCTTACTTGGTGGCATCTTCTGATTCTCTAACGGTGGTAAAATTTTTTTCGTGTTTTTTGTTTGTTTAAACAGGACCTTGTCTTTGGTGGAGTTTTATTTATTGGCATGTCAGCCGTACTCTAAGGGGTGGAGAGCCTCCAAGTGGTTTTATGGTTGTCTCTCCAGGAGATTTATAGGTAAGGTTTAAGGATGATTTTATGTAAGTTTTTTGTTCTGCATCTGTGCACAGCATGGGTAATTAGGTCTCATACTCTTCATTTAAGGTTATTAAAAACCCCAGCCTCTAAGATACATTTCTGGTATGGAAAGCTCTATTAGTTTTCCCAACTGCATCAACTTCTCCTCATTTCTGTGATTTAGAGTGTCTTCTTTATCCTGGCACTTGGGATTTCTTTTTACTATCTTTTTCTGAAGTGTATTTTCCTTACTATCCCCGTATGTTTGGGGTGGAAAGAAGTGGCTACTTGTGTCAGCCTAATCCCCTATTTGAGGAAAGAGCTGTTTGGATTCACAGGCCTAGAAAATAAATCTCAAATAGCCTTTAAAATCAAAGGTTTTGTTGTTGTTGTTTTTGGTTTATGCCAATCAGGTGCAGTTACTTTGTTTCCAAATCTCCAGATCAGGCTGTGCTAAAACTCTACCTCCCG
>NC_043708.1:74331657-74432456 GCF_006229205.1 Suricata suricatta
AGAGAGAGAGAGGGAGAGAGACTCCCAAGCAGGCTCTGCACTGTTAGCGTGGAGCCTGAGTTCATGACCTAGGCAGAAACCAACAGTAGGATGCTAACTGACTGAGTCACCGAGGCGCCCGGCTGCAATCTTTATCATAAGAACAAAAGAAGAAAAATTACAGACTTGTCCTAAGGGCATGTGACCTCCAACCATTTTTTTAAATCTATTTTTTATTATTTTCATTTTTAGAGAAAGCAAGCAGAAGGGAGAGGGGCAGAGGGAGAGAGAGAAATCTTAAGTAAGTTCCATACTTAACACAGAGCCTGGGACAGGGCTCAATACCGCAACCCTGGGATCATGACCTGAACCAAAATCGACAGTCAGATGGTCAACCCACTGAGCCACCCAGGCACCCCCAAACCAGTTTGAATGATGAGGGTGCCTGTGTGCACCTTGGTTTCTCTTCATCTGCCCCCCGAGGAGGAGGACTAACCCTCTGGGCACTGAGCAGCTATGGCCACCAGTATTCCACACTCAGCCAGAGCACATGGAGGACTTACAAAGCCGTATCGTGATTTTGCAAGGGAGATCAGCTCCTGATCGCCTGGCGTGCACATATTCAAACCAATGGGCAGCATTTTCTTGAGCGCAGCCACGATGAGAGATGTCTGGATGGAGTACAAATCTCCCCTCCGCTTGGTTTTCTTCCGTTCCTGGTCCTGTCCTCCAGACTAGAAGATGAGGTTGAAATAAACAGAGGGGCTCAGTGATTCTGAAGGGACCGGCCTCACCTTCGAGGCAGCCTGCCTCCTTGTGGCCCTGTCGGTGCAGGGGGGAACTTACTACATGTCAAAGCACAGTGAAAGGAGTGTGTGAGAGACGACCAGGTGGCCATAAAGGACCAGTACTGGTCCTGTGCCCCCTCCTTGTGCGCATGCTCACAGAACCACGTAAGCAACACACACCACGGACACCTGCAGTCTTGGCTCACTCATTTCTGGGCACAAATGAACAAATAAACTGGTGTCTTTCCAAAAGGATGATTTGATAACTGATAAAATGACTCCAGAAAAGAACGGAGAATCCTGATGCTGGGGGGGGCGGGGGAGATCAGTAAACACGTGGAAGACCATAGCCATCGAAATGCTCTGTCGTCAGGGCTGCAGCTAGTGTTTTGGAGCACCACATCCCACTCCACCTCTACCCTGAGGCAGTGCAAATTCTCACCAGAAAATTCTCACAGTCCCAAAGTAGGGCTTCTTTGGGATCTGGCCGGGGAAAGTTCGGAGAAACACCGAAGAAAACAGAACTCCCCGTCTGCGAGAGTCCACCCTCCTTTTGTTTAAACCACCTCATCCCTCACAGGGAGAGTCTACCCAGTGAAGTCCACACTGGAGCAGTAGGTTTCAGAGATCGAGGCTCTGCAATGAGGCTCCCAACTGAGAACCCTAAGTGTGCCTGACACACGGCCTTATGGGTAGGCTCAAGGATACAAGGCGGGCAGTGACCGGATTTTTGTGAGGTCGCCCTCTGAAAGAGCACACTGCCCACCTGGTACCTCACTTATGGGACTTGGCCTCAGGTGGTGGGCGCGTAAGTGGAAGCGTGGGGGTGCTGGAGAGCCAGAAGCAGGGACTGCGGAGGGAAAGAGAAATGGCGCTCAAGGAAGCTTGCCTTTATGAGGTGCCGGTGAAATGTGTGCAGGGATGAGGGGGCAGTGCTGTGGTTTTCAAGATTACAGACACAGGGCTCTGGGAGCAGCAGGAGACCAGGCGCCTCTCCTGGAACTAGTATGTGAGACCTGGGACCCTGAGCTGGAGCAGAATTCATCTTAGGAGGCACTGGTTGTCTGAGAGAAGAGGAGGGTGAGGATTAACACTGCCTTGGGACTGATCTCTTTAATTACTTTAAATTACTGTTAAAGTGTGAAGGAAGTTCAGAATTATTATTGGATACTCTTCAAATGGATGGGATTTCCTTCATCCAGCTTGTGGCGACTGTACCCTCAGGTGGTTACATGACAGCAACCATAGCAAAGCTCCTGGCCAAGCAAAGCCCAGGCTGGCCAGACACAGCCAGACAATTCTATGGGTTGCAGGGCACCTTGTGACAGGTGCTCCAAAACAGCAGGTCAGGCCTGGGACAGGAGTGGGAGGGGCGGTGGGAAATATGAGCAGTGGGTAAGAAATGAGCCTAACAGAAGGAAGCTTCCTGTGTTCCAGAACATGGTGGAAAGTGAAAGCCGGTTCACACAAAGACCATGAAGGGTTCTATCATTTACTGAGGGCTTGCTAGGTTTCTCACATGTTCTACCATCAGGCATAGAATTTTAACGGTTGTGCCTAAGGCAAAACTCCTGTACAGTCTACATTACCCTTGAACATCATCCATAAAGGACAGAACTGGTTTTGTGTATATAAACTATGAGGAGCCCTGTACATATAGATGTAAAAGATAAATAGTAACATGCAGTATGCAATCAAGTAAATATGCAAAATGTTAACTATGTGGATCTGATACATGATCCAAATAATTTCTTGCTCTATTTTATTTGGCCAATCTCATGTTTTCTCTTATTATAAATGCTGCATGTGTAATGTGACTCCAGTGTCCTGCTACTTAAATAAAGCATTTCTAATCCTCCCAATAACTCTGATACACAAACAAGTCCATTATATAAGTGAGAACATGATGCTCAGGGAAGGCAAGGGATTTTTCTAAGGTCACACAGGAGGTAAGCATGTGAGTCAACATCCAGACCCAAGTCCACCTGGCCATGGCTCCATTTCCCTTCTCTAACGACGAGCTGGTGACCCAGTTCCTGCACCTTGCACATCTCCCTTTCCCTGCCACGCAGCCTAGGGCAGGGCTTGTGACAGTGGCAGCAGACACACATTAATGGTCAGAGAGAAATATTTCCAGGTTTTAAGCTGTATGGGTCACTGGAAAATTGTTTGAGGGTGTATTCCACCATAAGCACCCTTTGTGAAAACACACATGGTTATCTGATTTCAAATCTTGAAGGTTAGTCCTTGGAAAACCCTTTGGATCATGGGAGCCTTGCACAAGAGGCAGAGGGATATAGTGTGATAAAAAACTGGGGCCACTGACAGGACAGATGACCTTGACCCTGCATGGCACAGCAGAGGAGTGAGCCCCCTGGGCTCTCACACCCTGTCGGCATCCCTATCTCTGTCAGTATGCTGGCTGCAGAGTGGGCAGCTGGGGAAGGGAGCAGAGACAGCAAGGAGACCTCGGTTAGGGTGAGGCTTGGCTGGCTTCCCCGGCTTCCCCATTCCAAGGGTGGGTAGGCCTACATTCACTCTTTGGCGGGCAGGTGTCTTCCCTGGAGCAGGCCTGGGGGACCTCCAGGTGGGAAGATCCATTCTGTACCACCCCCATGGTGATCACAGTGCAGAGGGTGGCCAGAGCCTGGCACCTCTAATACTAGAACAGAAAAGACATGTCATGCATTTGACCTGTACCTTTACTTGCATGGCCTGTGTGGGAAGACAAAAGAAAAGAAACAAGGAGAAGAGTCAGTCAGTAAAAGCAGGGGTCCAAGGCATAAGGTAGCACATGTTAGTCACAGCTTCTTAGCCCCCATGTATCAGCCAACACAACAGAAACTCAATAGTTGTGGAAGCCAGTTGAGCATGGCATGAAGAGTGAGTGGGAGGTTAGGATGGAGGTTAATTTGGTCAAGATGACTTACACCCAAACCAAGCAAAACACTCCCAAGTCAAGTTCATCTTGAAGGTCAGCCTCCCTGAGTGTGTGCCACTCAGACCCAGGTGGGCTTCAGGGCTGGCTGCCCACATGAGCTTTTTCGATCTAGAGCTTTCCCCTCCCACCTCCCCCCTTTCACCTGGGTGGGCTGCAGACAATCTGTCATGTAACCAAAGACCCCAGTTTTCTTTCGTCCTTCCTCCCACCACATTATCACCTTCAGCAGGTCTGTGGTTTGGAAAAGAGAAGGAAGAACTGAGCTATGGGGCAATGTGTGTGCTTCCGTGAATAGGAGGTTTGCTAAAAAGAAGTACTCTAGGGGCGCCTGGGTGGTTCAGTCAGTTAAGCGTCCGACTCTTGATTTCAGCTAGGTCAGACACTACTTGAGGTTTTTTCTCTCTCTCTGTCTCTGCTGGTTTCCTGCTTGCACATATGCCCTACACTCTCAAAAATAAATAAACATTAAAAAAAGAGAAAACGCTTAAAAAATAAAATAAAAACATGCAAGCCTGCACCACGCGAAGTTCTTATCCCCACTAAAATGATAAGGGAAGTCAACACAAGTCAACCCAACATCAGATATTAAGGGGGAAAGGTGAATTTCCATAAGCCAGTCTGAGAATGAGAAAGCAAGAGAGAGAGAGAAATAAAAGAGGGAAGGCAATGAGAGAAGGGGAGGAGGATGGGGGAGGGAAGGGTAGAAGGAGTAAGGGGGGGAGGGCCACCCCACCCAGGGGAGACAGAGAGCTGGAGAAAGATGAAAAGAGGGACAGGTAGGGAGGAGGGGAGAACGCGGGAGCTGCACAAGAGCAAGGGAACGGAGGCAAAGTGAAAAAGGTGGGCGGTGGAGGGTATGAGGAGAGACTGGAATAAGACGCAAACTCGCACATGTAAGCCTGAATACCCTTGGAAAACTCAAAGATAGACTCTAAACTCTTCCCTGTCCTTTCCAATACACCAAAATCACACTCATGGGGTGAAGAGGCTTTAAACAACAAAGCACTCTCGTATTTCCTGCCTTCCAACCTTTTTTACTCATGATCTTGGTCAAGAGACTGGCATTTCTTGGGCTAAACACATTCTAACTTACCATTCCCCTCTGAGGAAGCTGCTGGCATTTTCCCAGAAAACAAAACAAGTTTAAAAACAAAGCAAAACAAAAAGAACACTTGCTCAGCTTAGTTAGCTTAACACATGTTTGCAAACTGGTGTTATATAAAGAAAATATACAATGAGCTCTCCAACCTGCTTTTGCTGCCAGAAAAATAACACATCGTTGAACCAATCTTCGATTAATCAACTATACATAGTGTGGTCCACCATATATTTTGTTTCTGCCTCCCTTCCATTTGCAATGGCATGTGCGGTGTGTGTAGGCATGCAGCATTCGAGTACAGAGATCTCTGCAAACAACTGCCATATGCACCAAGGCCAAGTTCATTAATACAACACCAGAATTCAGGGAAGAGTAGAGATAAAAGCAAGCACAGGTGACCATTCAGATTAGGTGGCAGAGAGAACAGCTGCTTTCATGGAGAAAAAGGCAATGGAGATTGAACTGATAGGAAGAATACCTCCTCTCCATTCTCACAATAGGTAGTTCTGCACCCAAAGAATACCAGAAATGCCTGTGAGTTGCTGTTTATTGAAGGCATAGTATCTCTCTGCCTGAATGAATGTGCTGCATTTATCTCTATCCTATAGATGCAGCAAATTGACTTTTAAACATAGCATTTGGTAGAGCTGGAAGGAGTCAGGTAGTAAGCTCACACCCATTCTACACTTTGGTAAGCTGGGGTCCAGAGGGTTACATGAACGATGCAAGCCCATACCTTTAGACAACAGCTGGGCCAAGGGTGGGACTTAGCTTCCTTTCAGTCCCTAGTCCTACTTACTCCTACACTTTGTGTCTCAACTGAGGCAACAGGATCAATAGGAATATTTGTCACCCTGAGGAGCATGGTAAATGTTATGTAACACCTAGGGCCTGTCCTCACATTCATCACACTGTAACATGAACCCTTTTCCATGTAGCTCAGGAAAAAACTGGCATCTGAGGTCAAGGGCAATGAAATGAACATGTCTGCTCCTCTAAATGAACCTTACCAAAGATGCACAGATTCTGAATATGACCATCCTCTGACAAGACAAACATGCCCTTTGCCTTATTCAGCCATATGAACGAACAGAATTTCCAGTTAGTCTGTCAGTAGGTTAGTTTTGCAATGTCATCCTCTGTCACCTCATCTCTTTCCAAGTATAAACCTAAAGACCTTAAGTAACCACTCATCACTGGAGCACTGCGATGTCTGCCATTTCTGTTCATCTGGGATCCAAATCCTTATACCAGAGTCATTTCCATTGCTTTGCTGCCATCCGCTGACAATAACAATGGATGCCAGCTGGTTCAGTCCGAGCCCATGGGTCTACCTCAAGTTCAAAGTACTGTAAAATCTACCTGGGGTTACTGACTTTCTGGAGGTGGATGGAGCCAAAGGAGACCCAATGATGAATGAAAGACTCTTCAGAGAGAATTTAAGATAAATGTCCAAGGATCAGGAGTCTGAAAAATCCTATCTTTGTATATCTCACATGAGCAGCAGATAGGTTTGTCACAAGATGAATGCAAAATGAATTTTGGAAAAACAAATAAAAATCATCTAAAACACAAAAGACCCACCTTATGTAAGGTTCCTTTGCAGCAAAGATTCCTCTTAAATATGAATATATACTTCTGATCTCTCTACTTCATATATGCACAATTTTATTTGTCAAACTTTATTAAGCAGTGTGTACCATATTCTAAACTCTAAGGGTCAATTTTTGGATGCTGGAAGAAATGTGAGTGTCAACACAGCTAAAAGATAGAAGGGTTGGAAAGTTCAGAGACACTGCAGCTGACCGGAGCTAGGCACACGTGGTGAAGTTTTGGCTACTGAAGTTTTCATTTGTGGTTGTTATACCAGCCCCTTGTCTGTAGCTTCAATTACATGGGTCTTCGTCCCAAATGGTTATTTGGAAAGATGCTCCAAAGGCTTTGCTACAAACCCAAGACTGTCATCTTTCCAGAACTCATTTTCACTTCGGAGGGGTCCCCATGCACACCCCACCTTCATGTTCCTCAAAGGCAGCACTGTAGCAGCAGTGAGAGAGACACAATCTCAGGTATTATATGTCACTCAGACTTGACATATACAGTCAGCCCTCATTGAGGCACACTTCTCTAGGGAACAGAGTCAAGAGTAAGCCATAACAGCTGGTAACAAAACACCACATTGCATGTATGGATTTACACCTGAAGGAGTGTGCCTGAGAATTCTTTACAAACAAAATGACAAAGCCTCCCTTTGCAGAGCTGACTCAACAGGAGCTGGGGGGCCAGACTCCCCCACCCCGCATATTCCTGTTACACCCCTCCCTAGAAGTGACTCTTCTTCTCAGATATCCTGTACGCCCTCTTTTAAACATTTCCCACAGGGAATGGACAAATGTTTGGGTTTCTGAATGCAACCCGCATGGAAAATAAACAGAAGGCATTAAGAGGTCAGCACAACTGAAGTCAAACAGCTGCTGGATGCTCCAGAGAGGAGGAAAGCGAGCTTACTGTGAGAACAAGTGCTAACGAAATCTTCAAAGCAAGGTAATTTCCTCATAATGAATCAAAAGGTGGCTCTCGGCATGTGCAGTTTGGCGGTTTTACCCCACAGGAAGCAGTTCTATTTCAAACAACTAACAGCAGCTTTGGTGTTGGAGACCTCTTGAATGCCTTAGGCAAGTCTTGAAACTTAAACTTTCTGACACACAAGCAGCTATTTATTCATAAAATGTGATGACCATGCTTATTTGAAAGCAGTGCCTTCTGGCTCATTCTCAAAGAAACAACAGTAGAGACTGTTGGTTTTCATGGTTTGACCTAAAGGCAGTACAGAACGAATCCCGTCATACATCCAAGATACATAGCTTAGGTCAAGACTGAAGAGTCTTTGGAATTGATTTCTATGGACTTACTTTCGACATCTTGCTCTTGCTGTCTCCAGTTAAAAATGCCAAATTATTAATTTCATTCTGAATCACAAAATTTTGCTCTTCCCTCTTGAAGTTCTAAGTGGGAGGGGGGGGATAAAAAAGCCAACGTTACAAGAATGTTTTCTGAGATCTGTACCTTTCACAGCCATCTCTAAATTCAGGGCCAAGTCCTCCTTACATGAGATTTGCACCACAGGATGAAGACCTCTGCCACCATGCGGAAGAGCTGGTCAGAATCGGCATCGGGACTTTTGAGCCAGTTCGATCTGAAATGAAAAGTAAACCCATATGCATATGAAATTAGTAATGAGGAAAAGAGTCACACTAAAAATTCTATCAACTTTGGGTGCGTACACTTATCCCTGTAAAACTACATTCTCACCAGGAGGCAATCTTCAGAGAGACTAAATATCAGTACCCTCCTCACATGCTTGTCGGCATGTAATTGTAGAAATTGCTGCAGGACCTCTAATAATCATTTCTGTCTTGCCAAAGGATTCAAGGATTATCTTAGCAAACAGATGTCAGAGAACATTTTGATTTTGTCAAAGGAGGTTTTTTTTTTTTTCTTCTTTAAACAGTTGAGCTGATTGAGGTTACACTCTGTTTTGGGACAGGCCTCCTTTAACTTACTGATTTTTCAGGAGTGCTTTTCCAGGAACAAGGGTCAAATTTTTTTCAGAGCCGCCAATCGCTCATCCCTCAGTGTTTTGCTTGAAATGACCTTTGTAAGCATGCACTATGTCCTGAGAGGGAAGAGATGAAGGGTCACATCCTATCCTGCCAAGGAGAAGTACAGCCACAGGGCGTATGAGCAGCAGGGGCTCTGAAAACAGACTCCTTCAACATTTCCTCACAGGAGACAGAAAAGGATGCTGATCCCTTTGCCTTCATACAAAAATGCAGTTTCAAGTGAATGAATTTTGTTTCTAATACCCTTCTTCTTCTAGGAGGCAAATCTTCACTCTTTATTTCTAGTGAGGTCCCTCCTTCAGGTTCAGAGTGGTAGGTGTGAATGTAGAATACCTGATCACATGCTTCCCCAGGCACACAAACTCTACCTCTCGCAGAGGACCAGATGAAGATGGTCCTTGCAGGTGAACAGAACCTCACCCCTCCTATTTGCCCTTATCTGGTCTGCCCCCAGATGAGGCAACCAGGCTCATCTCCTGCCCGCTCTCAGTCTCCCAGAATCCAGATCCCTCTTAATATGCAGACACTCGATCTCTTTGGAGATACTAAACTGATACCTCGGTCTTTTTTTTTTTTTAATCATCCACACTGCATGCTGCCAAAAGGCGGTTTAAAAAATGTGAGGCTGTAGGTGGGGAAGAAGATTGGTTTTAGAGGTAATGATCTGCGGGGGTGATGGCCGAGGCAACCCAAATGGATGGAATTTACTGAGCATTTTAACAAAAAACAAGATCAGAATAAAATCTTGGATGACTGCAAGAGCAAAGAGTTAGATTTATCCTTTCAAATCGACAGTTACCAAGTTTTCGAAGAAAGTAAAGCCAGTTGTCAAGCTTTGAAAGAAAGTAGAGACATGCTCCCATGTTCAAGGTCAGGTTGTCTGAGTAAGAGCTAGGAGCTTATTTCAATCTTATGCCTAAGCCTCCTGCAGAGGACATAGCCCCAGGCAGTCACCGCATAGCATTTACTCAGAGACCCTTCAGTAGAGAGATGGGTTTCACTGCAAATCATGCTGTTTAAAGTTGTTCATTTCTGTGTTCTTAGTGTTCCTGGCTGCCAGAAAGGAGGCTGAGAAGCCATTGCCACTGGCAGAGATCCGTTTAACCTGTGCTGACACAAGTTCTGCACGAGGAGATAGACAGCTAATGTGCCCAGCCCTGACCACGCTATACTGAGAGTTCTCGCTCATTCTGTGTCAGGTTTGGACTGAACACTGACCGACAGAAGCTTCTGTTCAGAATTGTGTTCCAAATGGCAAAGAAACTTGAAACATGGCCATGACTGGGCTGAAGGAAGTACAAAGGTTTAATATGATGAGGAAGCACAGGGAGGAGGACAAGATGGCTCTCTTCAATATTTAAAGAGGCGCCACCAGAGAGACTGGAACAGTTTTGTGAGAAAAGAAAGGGTGTATTTATTCATCCAGTTACAGGTAAGATGAGGGGACCCCTATGTTTCCTGCCAACTCCACAGTCCCAGAATTCCAAGCCAGCAATTCTACTGGTGAGGAAGAACCCAAGGTAAAGGCATACACCTAACGAGGAAGTATTTCTAAGCTAGGCTCTGGTGGCCATAATGCTCTCCAGTGCTCAGCGCAGAACAGGCTGAAAAATGGGGATGAATGAATTAATGATGATGATCTCAAAGACTCTCTGACATTGCCATTTTTAGCAACTGTCAAACACAGTGTAAGGAGAACACACTATCTTGAGTCCTGATTGTCAATAGTGACAAGTGCAATTAAAGAGCTATTCCAGGAGCAATTTTACTCTACTTTCATTTTTGTTTTTTCCTCAAACTCTGACAAATTCCTTCTCTAAACTGCTAATGTAATTATACTATTTGTAAATGATGATCCGCAAAGCAGAGTTTCTTTTGCAAGACTAACAATTCCCACAGACAGTTAAGGGATTATATTATGTATATAGTATATGTAAGGCACTCATTTTGAAAGGCTAAATATAAGTAACTATTTTAAACAATAAGTACAATTTGCTTTAGAAAATAAATGCTAAACGGGCATATCCAGACCTATTATCTGCCCATAACAGAATGGCTTACAACCCAAAAGTAGCAATGTTCTCTCAGATATTCCTAAGTCCTTTCAATATCTACAACAGAGTATTTTAAAATTAAACCCTTTCAGGGGCACCTGGGTGGCTCAGCCGGTTAAGGGTCCAACTTCAGCTCAGGTCATGGTCTCACAGTTGGTGGGTTTGAGCCCTGGGTTGGGCTCTGTGCTGACAGCTCAGAGCCTGGAGCCTGCTTTGGATTCTGTCTCCTCTCTCTGCCCCTCCACTGCTTGTGCTCTGTCTCTCTCACTCTCAACAATGAATAAACATAAAAAATTTTTTAAAAATTAAGCCCTGTCAAATTTACATTTTAGGACTTTAAATTTGAAGAGGGTGCAGTATAATAAAAAAAAAACCCCAAACCATTCAGTCCTTGTTCCCCACTAGGACCCATAATCCTTTTTTCTTCTGCTTGTTCAGAGATATTAGCCCCCACCATGTCCTCACCTTCCTCAACATCCAACTTAAATTCCATGGTCAGTCGTTACAAATATCCTCTTATACACACCCTCAACGCCCTGACCTATTTCTCTGTCATACTCACTTTGCAAAATCCCAACCTTTGCTAAATCCAACTCTTTTCCTACTCTGGGCCTGGCCCTGGGGTGAACTGGCTGCAGAAAAAGACAATTGGAGATGGGTCTCAGTTTGAACTCATGACCACAGAGATTTCTCACGTGGGGCCCTAACGCTGCCCAGCTATCACACAGCACTGTTCTGACCCATCTACTCTCCCTCTCACTGGCTATTGCCTCACACCTTCTCCTACTCCTCGAACCTCCAAACACCTTCTCTCCATCCTCATTCTCAGCTGAAGATCCTGCTTCCTACTACACTGAGAAAATGGAAGCAATCAGAATAGGATTCCTATAGACCTTAGACAGAGTGTGTGTGGGGGGGGGGAGGGGAGGGAGGGAGGGAGAGAATCTGCCAGCATCAGCACCCACGCTCCTGGCTGCCCTGCTTGCTGCTGTGAGTAAACCATCTAATGCTGACCCTTTGCCTGTGCAGAGAACGTTGCTTTAGAAATTATCTCTCTCACTCCTGCAAGACAAATTTCCCCTTCTCTACTAGATCATTCTCACTAATGAAGAAACAAGCTAACAAGTCTCCCATCTTAAAAACTCTTCTCTTGACCCTACTTTTGCCTCTAGCTAGCATCCTATTTTTCTGTTCCTCTTTGTAGTAAAATTCTTTAAACAAGCTGTCTGTACTTGTCTCTCCAAGTCTTTTTTCCTCCATTTTCTTCCAACTTACTCCAAAGAGGCTTTACCTCATCACTCCATTGCAACTGCTCTTGTCAAGATCACCAGTGACCTTCATTCATCATTCTTCCCTCCTGGAACCCCTCTGTGAAGCTGGCACCCAGGACACAACATTCTGTTGGTTTCCTCCTGTCTCGCGGGTTGTTCAATCTCAGCCTCTGCCACCAGTTCCTCCTCTTCTGCCTGGCCTCTTGATATTGGAGAGCACAAGCGCTCAGTCCTTGGAACTCTTTTCTCTCCTCCTCGATCCTTTCTCTCATCTGGTCTCATGGTCCTCCAGTATGTTACTGACTTCCAAATTCCAAAGTCTACACCAGAACTCTCTCCTGAACTCTGGACTCATATTCAACTGCCCACTCAACATTTTCATTTTTATATTGAATAGGCAACCCAAGTTTAACATATCCAAAAGGGATTTCCAGATAGTCCCCTAAAAATGTCCATACCCACAATCTTCCCCTACCCAATTGTTGTTTGCAAAGAATAATCTTTGACCCTCCTCTCTGCTCTCATTCCTAATCTGGAAGTCCTAAGGGCTCTAGCTTCAAAACAGACCCAGAATCTGCCATCTTCTGTCAACCTTTATTGCTACAACCTTGGATCCAACCATCAAACTTTTTTTTTCTTATTGTGGTAAAATACATACAAAATTTGCCATTAGTGACATTTAGTACATTCATTAGGTTGGGAAGCCACTCTTATTATCTATTTTTTCTTTTCTTTTCTAAAAAAAATTTTAATGTTTCTTATTTATTTTTGAGACATGGAGAGAGATAGCACGAGCAGGGGAGGGTCAGGGAGAGAGGGTGACACAGAATCTGAAGCAGGCTCCAGGCTCTGAGCTGTCAGCACTGAGCCCGACGTGGGGCTTGAACCCACAAACTGTGAGATCATGACCTGAGCTGAAGTCAGACACTTAACCAACTGACCCACCCAGGCGCCCCTCATTATCTGTTTTCTGAACATTTTCACGAACTCCAAAAGGAAACCCTAGTCCCATTAAGCAGTTGCTTCCTGGTCCCCCCCCTCCCCCCCGCCACGATCTGGCAACTATTAGCTGGCTCTGTCTCTCAAGATCCCCCATCAGCTCTTGACTGGATCACTGTGAACCTCCCACCTGGTCTCCTCACCCCCTTATTTACCTCTATGCCTTGCCACAGTGCTCAAAAAGTGAATCAGATCACATCTCAGAGTAGCCCAAAGCATCCACCAACTTCCCTTCTCACTCAGAATGAAAGCCAGAGTCTTCACAGTGGCCTCCAAGGGCCTACGCTCTTGGCCTCCTATTGCTTTTCTGACATCTCCTCCTGTCCTACTTCTCCCTCTCCTCCACTCCAACATACTCCTTCCCCAGGGCTTACTCTACATGCCCCCTCCTCCTGGGAATATAACTCTTCTCAGACCTGCATGGTTTCCCACTTCATCTCTTTGCTCAAATATTGCTTTCTCAGTAACATTCTACATACCTACCCACCCATCTACCTACCTACCCATCTATCTATCATCTGTTTAAAATGTTTATTTGTTTCTTTTGAGAACAAGAGAGTGAGAGGAAATACATCAGTGAGTGGGGGTGGGGCAGAGAGTGAGGGAGAGAGAATCCCAAGCAGCTCCACGCTGTTAGTACAGAGCCTGATGTGGGGCTCGATCCCAGGAACTGTGAGATTATGACCTGAGCTGAAATCAAGAGTTGGATGCTTAAGTGACTGCGCCACCCAGCCACCCCAGTAACATTCTATTTAAAACTGTGACTCCACCCCACCCTGGCACTCCTAATTCTCCTTAACCCTGCTTTGCAGAATTTACTTATCCAGTAAAGTATACCAGTAAGTATATAATACTTATTTTGTTTATTGTCTGTGTGCCCTACTTTCCTACCACAATGAAAACCCTTAGGCAGACATCTTTGTTTTGTTCAATGCCCAGAACAGTTCCTGACACACAGTAATATCTGTTGAATGAATATGTGACAGAACAGCAGAGGGGAAGGCATGGGTTACTTGCGTCCCTATATGACCAACTCCCTCTTTTCTATGGTAGCACGTGAAGATGGAAGGGGGCGCAATGTCTTTGACCATATAGAGTCGTTGGCCGAGGAAAGCACTATCCAGAGGTCCTACACCCAGGATTTTCCTTTGGAGGGGTGGGAGAGAGAGGGGGTAGGAGCTGTGACCTCCCTGTCTCACCTGTAGCACAACTTCAAACCACTTTTCCACTCTGTGCACAGACTGCCCCAGGCTCCCACATACCTGTTGTTGTCCACGTAGCGGATGAGCATGGGGTAGAAGGCATAGAGGTCTCTGCAGAGGACAGCAAACTCATCCAGGATGAGGAGCTCCGCCTCCTGAGTGTCTCCTTTGGTGTCAGCCTTCAGCTGCTCCTCCTCTTGCACAGTCTTGACAGCCTTTTTCTTCAGCTTCTCCAATGTCGGGATGAAGTGGCTTTTCAGCAAGTCGGGCCTGGCTTTGCTGATGATAGGCTGGGCATACACTGTGTTTGCAAACAGAAAGCCTCCCCCTCATTTCATACAGTACAACAATTGAGAAAAGGAAAGGAGTGATCCTGAAAGGGGAGGGTGAGACAATCCATCAACTCAAGATAGCCCCTGAGCCTTGTTCCCTTCCGAAATGGTCCGCTGGGCACGTTGCTCTCAGGAAGCCACAGCTGGGTCGCTATTCCTGTTTCACTTGTCCAGGCCACAGGGAGCCCCTGCTACTTCTGACCTCCTGAGGCACATCTGCCCTTTGCCACACCTCTTAGCTTCTCATCACAGTCTTAGCACATTCATTCTGCTTTGGGCTTACTAGAGAGATTATCAATTCCTTGAATGGAGCCTTTCCCCCCTAATGACCAGCTCTGTGCTGAGCCAAGAGTAGGCACCCAATGCTATGGTGTCTGCTTATTTTGTAGAAAAAACTGATGTTAAAAATACATTAACCCAACCACAGATCTTAGTCCCCAACGCTTGAGAACTGCCACCTCCTGCCTGGGGGCTCCTCTGGGCCCTGAGGAAGGTAAATCAACTATTATCAGGTATAATGAACTGAAGGAGAAGCTGGGGTGGCCACCAGAAGTTAAAGAGCAACACAGAAATCAGTGGAACTTGGGACTGTGATTCTAGGCCTCTTAAAGAGCAAGATAAAACCTATGTATCTTACCCTATTTCTTAAATGGAATATCCTCTTGGTCCAATTCGTCATAAAGATCAGAATCAGAGTAATTATAGAAAAATAAGTGAAATAAAATTAATAAGAGTCAAGAAACGCTGCCAATGTACATGGTGTATGTTTTGTGTATTTCCAAGTTTCTGTAGCTTAGGGCATTTCAGTTGGAAATAACCTACATTCTGGCACTTTTCTTTGAAATCTCGCTGCCTTATTTTTTACTTTCACAAAAATGACTGTGGGAGAAAGAATGTTGCTTTCTGCTGAGATGTATTAATGAAGAAGCTGAAATTCAGCACCATGAGAGCCATTCACATTTCATACCTTGCCGTGCCCGGAGGGTTACTTTTGCTTTGGACGCGTAATCAGAATGGCTATTCCAGATGTGGGTGAGTTGGGGTTACAACTTAAAATTGCCTTTTTTGGGGAGTGCACCAGCAATTAAGTGGCCTGAGATATGGATATAACATGTGGAATAACAGGTCAAGTTCAACTGCTACCAGTGCCCCTTGCAGTGCCTCTCTGCACCTCTGGGGAGCTGATGGAGCCTGTCCTCTCTACCTCCCTCTGTCCCTGAATCCCTCATGAATTATAAATTAGAGCTTCTCAACAAGGAACCTTGGGGTTGGCAATATTCTTGGGCTAATGGGTCAGAAAGGAACCTCAACTTTATTTACTCCTATGTTCACAGAGTCCTGCACCATCTAGTAGCTATGGGTACCCATAATATCGATAATTTTGATCTCGATTCATTTCAGAGACAGGAAGGGGGTCGGAACTTTTTTTTCTTGATCTCTCAGAGGAATACCTTCTTATTTTCCCAGGAAGGCAAATATCTAGGGTTGGGCTAATAGCTCCCTTTGACCCAGTCACTGTTTTTCCTGGTCCCAGGGATGACGGCGTGGGTGAAAATGCCACCGTGGATCTGTCTACACTGTAGGTTGGTCAAAGGTAATGGCTTCACCTTGGCTTGTGTCTCCTCAGACTTTGCTTTGACATAAGGGGCACTAAGTATTCGTGGTTTCCTGACTGTGCAAGTATGGTTGTTCATTTTCCAAACCTTTCCTTTTTTTTTTTTTTTTTTTAGGTTGCTTTAGGAACAGAAAATCAGCTATTAAAATTTATTAGGAGTCTATTGCATGCAAGGAGTTCTAGAGGGACATAAAAATAATAAACAAAAATCCCAAAGTGATGCTGCCATGAAGCTAAATTAGAGAATGTCTTAGAAAGCATAACGTGAAATACAAATGCTAGCAATCTGAGTACAGCTCACATGGGAGTGAGTTTTCTACATGTAAAAAACACACAGGATCACTTACCAAGAAAATATACACAATTATTACTCTAAGAGCAAACAGGATTCTTAAGTGCCAAAAGCAAATAAAGCAGTGAACATCGGAATCAGGCAGAGCGTATCCATAAGGGCTTCCTGGAGATTTGAGGGACCTGGCTGAGGTGAGGAGTGGGCCAGAGGCATTTGCTCCAGGAAGCTCTCCAGGGGAAAGCCTTTTCACTGTTAAATAACTAAGATGCGGAGAGAGACTAGTTTAAAGATGGACTAAGAGATGCACAGAGGATGCAGGCATCCTGGCCTTGGGCTGGGCAAAGCGGTGCGGGGAAAAGAGCCATGTGTGGTACCTGCGATGCGCTTCATCCAGGATGCCTCGTCGATGCCCAGGTTGTTGTTGATGATTTTCAGAATGTTTCCCAGGATGACACTGAGGTGTTCGGAGGTGACCTTGGTGCACCAGGGCCCTGTGCTGGGGGGCAGGTGCTCCGGCCCCCGCTCCCACCAGTAGGACAGGTAGTTGCAGAGCATGGGCAAGATCACCTCGATGACATGGGGCATCTCCGTGTACCGGGCCCCAGACTCGGCCAGGTCGCTGATTTCCTTCATCAGGCCTTCCAGCTGAGGGATGTCAGGACACATCTCTTCCACTGTGTCTGGCATCCCCAGAACTGACCAAGAGGGTACGGGAAGAATACAGGGACAGTAATTCAAAAGCACAAATAATGCAACCTTCCCTGTCTCTCCTACCCTTCCTTTGGTCTTTAGACATTAGGTTTCCACCCTCGAACTCCAGATGAGTGAGCACTGGATACGGGGGAGTTTCTGTCCTCCAGGTGTTTGTGTGAAGATGGCAGCTTCCCAAGGCTGGGGTTTCTTCCCGGATGCCATACGCAGGATAGAACACTTCAACTTAATGCCAAAGAAGCATCACAGAGACAGCTGGGGGACACTTCCTAAGACTTCTCTGGGATAAAGCCAGTCTCTTGACTTCTCCCTCTCTGCCCTGCTGCATGCATAGCACAAAGGGTGATACTAGAAGGAGAAAAGCAACTAATTTGTGTTTAGTTGAAAACCTGTAGTTCAGTCACCTGGATCTCTGTACTGGTTAGAAAAGGAAAAAAAATAAAATTAAAAAAAGAAAAGGAGTGGCGCCTGGGTGGCTCAGTCATTTAAGCGTCCAGCTTCTGGCTCTGGCTCAGGTCATGATCTCACAGTTCGTGGGTTCAAGCCCCGCATTGGGCTCTGTACTGACAGCTCAGAGCCTGGAGCCTGCTTCTGATTCTGTGTCTCCCTCTCTCTCTGAATCTCCCCTGCTCGCGCTGTCTTTCTCTGTCTCCCAAAAATAAAAACATTAAAAAAAATTTTTTTTTAATTAAAAAAAAAAGAAAAGGAAAAGAAACCCCTCTCATCAAATATTCCTTCAGTTGGACCAGAGACAACATTACTTTCCATAGGTTGAAATTTGGCAGCGTCAGGGGTGGGGGGTGGGAATTGTATTTGCATTAATTTCTGCATTTACAACAGAAGTTATGTATGACCTGTGCCAAGACTTCCTGCCACTCACTTAAACCTTTCTGTTTCTGAAGTCTTTTGTTCGAGGAAGAGCGAGTAAGCCCCATCTTTCCTGACACTGACGACTGCGGTCACTTCACTGAATGCGGACAGACAGGATGACCTGGCAACAGATGGAGTTGAACGTGAAACAAGGGATGGCTGTCAGATACAAGAATCACACACCGAAGCAGCCAGGGGTATCCATCCTGTTCCACAGGACAGACAAGGAGGAGAGACCAGAAGCATCCTGAGGTTCCTGACAGGTGAGAAGATTAACAGGGATTCTGAAAGACACGCAAAGCTCTGTCTCCTTCCCTGCCCCCATCTGCCCGCGTCACCTGGACCCAGGTCCTACGCAGACTCTCCCCAAAGGCCAAACTCCTCACACTGCGGCCAGAGCCTCAGGCACCCTGGCGGTGGTGGGGGGTGCGAATCTGAGAAGCCACAGAAAATGTGGAGCTCTTTTCTGGAACATCTAGTTCCACTAGATGACTCCAGGAAATTATTTTTGATGCTTGGAGAAAAATGAACAGTTCTTATGAATTTCAAAGCACAAAGTGGAAGACTTCAAATTTTATCTTTTGTGAATTGAGTTATGCCTGCAGGCCCTTTGACACTGGGGTTACCGCTGGCCAGAAGTCTCCCTTGTCCATAGTTTAGGTACAGAGGAACAGAAGGGTTAATGAATGAGAGAGGTCAAATTCTGTGGCCTTCAGACACCCTAGTCAGTTGCAAGGAACCGTTTTGATTTCTCCCTTGACTATAGTTCCTGGAGCAGAGTTACAGGACAAAGCTGGCTATCGCTGGAAGCCATGAATCTCAGCTGACATGAGTCCACTAGACGGCATGGACCATAGCAAAGCAAATGACATTCAGGAGCCCCCCTGCTGTGAAGCAGGCCCTGTGAGTTCCTGACGCTCTGCCTGGTGAGGACTTTCTGCTGCTGTCACGGTGGCTAAAGATCTCTCTTCCTTGTAAATGATATGTGGACCAATGTCCTTTAAAATCCAGGTGATTCAGGGCCCCTGGGCAGCCCAGAGCCTCTGACTTTTGCTTTCGGCTCAGGTCATGATCCTGCAGTTTCTGGGATGCAGCCCCGTATAGAGCCTGCTTGGGATCCTCTCTCTCTCTCCACTTCTCTTTCTGCCTCTCCCCCACTTGCACTTGCCAGTTTGCTCTTTCAAAATAAGTAAGTATTTAAAAAATTGAAAAAAAAAATCCAGACACTTCAAAAGGACTGGTAGCATGAAAGCCAGAGAACATGAAACCCCTGTGGTTTACAAGGGAAGGGAATGATAAGGGTCACGCATGGTTTACTGCCAATGTTGGTCACATGCAGAGAAGTCTCGCCTGTGTACCTTGCATTAGAACAGCCATGAGGGGTGACATCAATGTGGAGGTATGGAGGACCCTCACAAAGTAATTTTACATATACAAGAAGTTAGAGACAGAGAAATCAAGCTTTTTATCCTGAAACTCTGCACATCGAACAATGCTGACTGCCACGGATGCAAAGTGAAGTTTACAACTATTGGCTGTAAAATTATAATGAAGGCAGCTCAGGTGTGTGTGTTTAAATGTCACACAGACAATACATCACCACGAACACTTTTTTCCCCTACCTAAGAAAAGAGCTGCTTGAGGGTGCTGCACTGGCATCATTATAATGACCTTTAAAAGTTATTTATATGTAATTGGTGTTGAGTGAAAGAAACATTTGTGATTCAGATGGTGTTTTATACTTAAAATGCCACATAACAAACCCAAAGAATGAATGCTGCTGAAAAACAGCCTTGGCTACGTGCTTTTAGAATCAGACACAAGGGGTGCCTGGGTGGCTCAGTTAAGTGTCGGACTGAGTCTTGGTTTTGACTCAGGTCATGATCTCATGGTTTGTGAATTTAAGCCCGCATCGGGCTCTGTGCTGACAGCTCAGAGCCTGGAGCCTGCCTGGGATTCTCTGTCTCCCTCTCTCTCTGCCCCTCCCCCGCTCACACTACCTCTGTCTCTCTCAAAATAAAGAAATAAACTTAAAAAAAAAAGAGAATCAGACACAAGACTGTTGGAGTTATCATTAGAACATACTACCCTTTCATCTCTAGATGAGTGGTTCTCAAAGTGGGGTTCTCCCACCAGTGGCAGCACCTGGAAACTTGTTAGTTCTGATCTCCTGAGTTAGAAACTAGGGGTAGCATTCAGCAATCTCTGTTTTACTAAGCATTCTGAGTTAGGTTCTCAAGTCAGATTTTCTTCACCAGGCAGCTCTTCCATAAGAAGGCAGCATTGGAGAGTACCACCTCTTTGTGCAGACAGCCAGCCTACATGGATGCGGGCTGCTGCTTTCCCTGATGACCGTTTCAGTTTAGGTGTGGAAATAAACCGGCTGGTGACTAGGGTATCTTGTGTGATCGTCTGATTAACAGATCACTGCCACCCATAACCAAAGGTTTATCTAATTTTAAATACCTGGAAGATACTTGTGTTTGCCTTTCTAGGCATATTTTAATAATTTCTGGATGAATCAGAAAATGCTCCAGGGTCTTACAGGACAGAAGAGCTACTAATAGTAGTAACTGCTGGCAAAACACTGTCAATTAACCGAGATGTCCCAATGACTGAAGCCTTGATAAGTCAGCTCATATTATATTTCCAAACCAAAGGCTCATAGCGTTTGTCACCCTATACATTCCTCCCCCACCTTGGTCCTGGGGCCACTCACTTTGTATAATGAATGAAATCTACCTTCTTACAGTCCATTAAGCCATCAGTCATTCTCTGGCTCCGGGCAAACCTAATTATCCCAGAATACATATTCACGTATGTGCTATTTTTCAAGAGCCGCACTGGTCAGCTTTTCCTCTGCTGATTAACTGAATGATGGAAAACATGGACTCAGGGGATTTGGGGACACCCCACAGTGTGTCACTGATGGATGAAAAACTGTGTCATCTCTACTCACACCCTTCTCTCTTTTTCTCCCTGTGGAGTATGCAATGATTTATATTTATTTTTTATTTATGGATATGTCTTACTAAATAAAGGTAAAGTATATAAAATAATTATGAACATGTTTCCAATTGCCCTTGAGAAGAACAATAGGGCAGAGTCCTTCCCTTCCTTCCCAAAGCCCATCCAGGGTTTCCCCCATCTTTGTCCAGTTCTCATTTTACTCTCTACCATATGTCTCTGAGCTGAAGAGCAGAGTAGGCCTATTTGTCAAGGCTTAACTCTACACCCCAGTCAGAGAGACAGAATATTCTGAGTCACAGTTGGGGCAGAACAAATGGGTAAACACCTAGCACTGTCATGAGTAGGCCCACATCTCTTTGGAGCCCGGGTGTAACACTTTGGCTGGCACATGCCTACGGAGGTCAAGGCTCTTTCTCAACATTGCCAAGAGCCTGCCTACTTGTTCAGCTCCCATTTTAGCTGCGAGATGTGACTCATTCAGTATCAGGTGAGGATGGAGAAAAACAAGGTTAGAGATCTATTTTTCCTAGTGTTAGAAAGTGGACAAAGGATAAGGTGAGGCTGAGGGGGTTGGGAAACTCATTTAGAGATTTCATATGAGACCTTGGCAAGCTGAATTATCTGGGCAAAGTCTCTCTCTTGACTAACTCTGGGAACACTCTTCTCCCTGTGTTCTGGCTCAGGACCAGAACTTTATTAAGTGGCCTTGTCTAAACTGTCCTGGTCATCATTTCTGGGGACGATGTACTTCTTTTATGTGAAGTAACAAGCAGCAAGTGGGAATAAAGCCACTGTGGCTTAGCACTCTGCATCCTTACACGGAGAGAAGAGGGTGACAAAAGAGTATGACATGAATGCTTACTCTCCAAACTCTCTCCCTTGGGATCTCACAGCGGTTTGAATAGGGGGCATGACTAGAATTGCTACACAGTCTAGTCACCTACTGATACTGTAAATCAATATTTTAAGAAAATACTGGTTCTTAATAGGATAGGCTCTGGTCTGAAATGGCTTACTGTGTTTTTTCTTCCATAATATTGATTAGGACCAGAGGGTGGTTACTTTTGCTTTGTGTTACATCATATTATCATAGTTCTTTCTAACTGGAGCCCAACTTTCATTCAAGTTCCCTTGTTTAAAGTTCCTCCATTCTATTCCATTGATTTCTAGTAGGATCACAATTTATCCACATATAAGGACACTCCCTTCTATCTCCCCAGGAACAGGTGCATAACCTGCCTCGGATCCCAGTTCCAGGGTATTCTAAAATACCAGGGCTGGGGGTAGGGACTTTTTTCTGTAAAGGGCCAGATAGTAAGTATCTGCAAGTCACAGTCTTTGCCATTGAGTCAACCCTGCCCCTGTGGTTGAACTGGAACAGAATGTGCCACTCGAAAATATGCCTCTTTGGCATAAGGATTATTTTGGGCTGATTTTTTTTTTAAGAATCTATAAACCCAGGAGAAACTCTGAAAATAGAGAAGTTGCCCTTGTGTAAGATAAATGTAAATCTTACAGAGGAAATTTATATTAGAATGGGGGTGTGTACCAGAAAGTGGGCTATTTACAAGATCACCTTTTCCTCTGAAAGACTATCGGCAGGGCAGGGCACAAATTTACCAAATGTTTCTGCTTTTCCCCTTTCCATGAATTGCTTCCTTCTTTTGAACCCCCAGAGCTCTATCCCTTTGCTTAGCTCTGAACGGTATGTCTATAAGCCTCAACTGGTTGGCCGCATTTAAAGTCTCATATCTTGTAAGCACTCATATGTATATAACTATATTTCTTTCCTCCTGTTTATCTATTTAATGGGTGGGGGGTCTCAGCCAAGAACAATTAATAGTAGAGAGAGAAATGGGGTGTGGAGGTGGCTTAGTCAGTTGAGCATCCAACTTGGGCTCAAGTCATGATCTCATGGTTCATGGGTTCAAGCCATGCATCAGGCTCTGTGCTGACAGCTCAGGGCCTGTAGCCTGCTTCAGATTCTGTGTCTCCCTCTCTCGGTGTCTCTCTCCCACTCCCACTCTGTCTCTCTCTAAAACAAACATTAAAAAAAAGAATAGAGAAAAAATTATTTTTCCTCCCCTACACAGTGCTAAAGCAGTCACAGACAGTATATAAATGAGTGGGTGTGAGCATGTTCCATTAAAACACTATTTACAAAAATAGGCAGCTGGGCCAGATTAGGCCCATAGCCATAGTTTGCCTACTGTTGTTCTAGAACTTAGTGTGTCAATACTCCTGTTAACTTCCCTTTCTTGTACAATTTCAATCCCTTCTGGTGTTTTTCTAAGATGATAGACAGCAAGTGGTCATCATCATCATTAGAAACACAGCTTCTCCCCGGACTTGGAAAGTATAATTAGGTTACTAGTACACATATGTTTGTTCTGATAACGATCTAGACAGGGACCATAATAAAGCAGTCATATCCTCAGGTGCAGAAAGGGATTTGAGACCCAAGGTAGACTAGACAGCCTAAGGTATTAGGATGGAAGGGAATTAGAGAAACCAACCGCATTGTATGGAAGAGGAAGCCAAAGTCTAGTGTTCTTTGTTATAAATACTTGCCTGTGCCCATTTTTCTAGTAAGATAGAGACATGAAACATGGACCCTAGCTTTGACCTCCCCTCCCCTCTCAGACCACGTAAAGTGCTATAAGGCTGCTGTTCCCTGCCTGGGTGGCCTTCCTTCCTGGATGCTCTCCTCTCAACATATGGGTTGATGACCTCTGAGGGAACATACTTACTAGACCTCTCTCTGGGGGTTTTAGTGTTGAAGACTGAGAGTGGATTGTAGCGGTTAAGACTGGGCTCCAAGAATGCCACGGGAATGGCGGCTGCCAGTGAGGCCAGACATTCTCCAAGGGCAGGACGTTGCCTGGAAACAAAGAAGTCCATTTAGAAGTGCTACCCCCAGAGGCTGGCCCCATGCATGTCAGGCCAGGCCCCTTTCCCAAGATGTCTCAGGCCATCTTCCCATAGATTACTGGACATCCTGGAGTCATGGGCTCAGCAAGATTACATGCCCTTTTTCCTCCCCCGTCTTTCTCTGGACACTGATCAATGGTGTTCAATGGTCTCATCACCTGAGATCTATATAAGGCAATATAATAACACACTATGTAGCTTTGTTCTTCTATCCCAGCATTTCTGAGAGCAAGTTTTTCTGGCATCCAAGTGGAATTTGATCCTCTCTTTGTTCTCAGAGTGTTTTGAAATCTTCTGTGAAAGTTCTCTGTGTCTGTTCCCTGCTTTGGATGGAGCCACTGTGCAGCAGTGGGAACAGTAGATAATGGGCCAAAAGCACCAATAAGACACAAAACAAAAGACCTGCCTTGCAACAGAAACGACAGGCCCTAAAGCACCTTGGTTGATTTAGAGTAGAGACCTATAACACAGTATTCTATACAAATATTTGAGGGTCCACCATGTATAAAGGTCTGGGTCTCAAGTCTTTCTGTGAAACAAGCACCCAAACAAAACCAAAATGCTTAGGATTCCTTGTTCAGATTTCTAAATCTCTGACTGAAAGAACTCACACTTGCTTGCCTGGTACCAATTCTGCAAGTATAAGCGATGTGAACTAGCCACTGGATGGTCAAAGTAGGGCTGGTACTGAGAGATTGCTTCCCCTTCCCAGGCCGGGCTTAGCCTTGGAGTTGTCCTGGCTAGCCTAGCAGGTCCTGCTGGTGAGGCAATGCAGTTACAGTGCTGGTTTGCTGGTTTGAAGGGCCCTGTATGGGCGCAAGCGTCTGTTGCTTCCTGCTGAATGAGACCAGGACCATCTGTTTTTTCAGTCATCAGTATCTTCTGTCAACTGCTGGCATTCAATGACAGACTACACACCTGATATGTGAGTTACACGTGTGATGTCAGTTCCAAATAAGGAGAAACCTTTCTTCAAACTAATACTATGAGTCCTTTGTTAGACCATGATACAAAGATAATTAGTGGCAAATGCAGACAATAGGTGCATAATTAAGGATTGGATGGGGCTTACAGTCCTCAAACATATCTTGTTTGCCCTCCTTTGCATCTGATCAATCAAAGTGAGCACTGATCCTGTGTATACGAAGCCCACTGGCAGAATCCCTGGGAGCTGAAGTTATCTGTCTGCATCTTGCGGGAGGTTCTAGAACCATCATGGGGAAAATTGTCAGCGAGAGAGGGTGCACTCGGAGTCAGGAGCAAATGCTAACCCCCTTCTACCATAGTTCTGTGGCAACAGAAAGGCATTCAGCTCAGGGCTCCTTGAAGCCCCCAACAAAACCAGAATCGAAGGCTCTGTTGACCGCCCTTCACTGTGATGATGGCCAACAATTCCCACAGCACCAAGAAGCCAGAATGTCAAAAAGTGTGGGGTCTCTGAGGAGAGCAACAAGCCTTTACTATGGGGTAGGGGATGGTTAGGGGAGCCATTGCCTACTGAGGACTAAGCCACACAGTTTGAACCTTAGCCTTTGTCTTCCAGATAGTGAAAATCTTCTCCTTAGAACGCTAAGGCAATGTGATAAAGTGACATGTATTTATGGTCTAGTTATTAGATGAACTTGCAACTTCATTAAAGCAGAGAAAGAGACACACTTGAATTAGATTATTGGATTAAATATGTGATCTTAATTGTTCATAAAAAATAACTGGACGTGGCTATCAGGGGTAGAGTCAGAATCTGCAAGGGGCAAGGCTGAGGGTCCAAGAACTGTCTAGATGCAAGAGGAACCTGGCTGGACTAGAGGGAGAAGGGAAGAGGGAGAGGATGGGTGAGTGAAGGGGAGAAAGCAGTCTTGGAACCCACCTTGCATCTTCCATCAAGGTACCAAACTTATAAAAAAAAAAAGTCATCTTTTGGTTAACTTAAAAGACAATTAAATATGCGGTTTAAGGATTAAAAAATACTTATCTTCTCCCTTCTTCTTAGGCTCAGCTTTTAGGGGACTACCTGACAGCTTGCTTATTAGCTCTGAAGTATCCGAACACCTAACTTGAAAGTCAGCCTTTCACCAGCAAGAATGTCCTTGGTCTGGCAATCACTCTAGGGGATGGCGCAGCCTTATCCTTCTGCTGGAGGGCCGTCCGACTGTGAAAGGCCCCGTCCGGGTCTGCTCTGGAGGCAGAGCGGCAGCCCTCAGACAGAACAGGTCCTCTGTGTCCTGTGTGGCGGCTGCCAGGCTCCAGTGGAGGCCGAATCCCTGCGCAAGGGGAGGGAGTGAGAGCTGGGCTGCTCTGTGTCACTTCACTTCTGAGCAAGCCTCAGACCAGTCCTGTTCCTTCGGTCTGCGCTCCCCCTCACTACTGCTTCTTCCCTCATTATTTCTCTTCTTTGCTAAGCTCAAGATGGTGGAAAGGCCCAAGAAGAGGGGCATCATTTTAGCTTCAGGTTTGAATGACCTGCACCCTGAGTGACAACAGGGGAGTGAGGGCCAGGGTATGTCAATTATGAGAGCCTGCAAGTGGCGGCCGTTCTTTTCCATCAAAAGCCTCACTGTTTCTACCAACCACAGTGGCCACTAAGGAGA
Organism: Suricata suricatta; assembly: GCF_006229205.1. NCBI lineage: Eukaryota > Metazoa > Chordata > Mammalia > Carnivora > Herpestidae > Suricata > Suricata suricatta. The sequence goes on from NC_043708.1 coordinate 74,357,923, forward strand.
CATACCGGATTTCCTCAGTCTTGCCTTTTGAGGAAGAGGAAGAAATAAGGAGATAGACCTCGAAGGTGAAAGAAACACCACAGGGAGGGTGCTGACGAAAGAAAATCTGGGCGAGCATCAGGATGACAGGGGTAATGTCGAATCTGAGCACAAACTCGACTTGGCCCAGGCAAGAGGAACCTCACAAAACAGCTGGTCCTGAGCTGCCTTGGTGATAACTTGACCCATTATTCTTCTCTTTTCTCTTTCTCTCCTCAAATTGAAGTCCTGATCTCACAAAAGTAGATTTCTAGAAAGTTAGTCTGACAGCAAAGGCAACCCTTGGGGCAAAAGACGGTTTTCCAGTGTTGTGTTGCCTTCGGGGACGTGCATTCCCTGTGCTCTCTGATATTAATTACTGACAAGTCTGAGCTCAGCAAGCTCACAACAGTGCATTTTCTAGTCTAGGGCACACAGTGATGCTAATTAGCCATTCAGCTAACAGGGAGGAGAAACACCAGCTCTCCTGGGCTAGCTGTTAAAAGTTCTGCACAAGTAAAGCCCAGAAGTCTGCCAATTAATGCTGCAGGCTTCGAAATACCAGAGTGAATGACCTTGGCCTCCAGACTCCAAGAGGGACTGAGTAAAGCCTTTCGTTATAATGCTTCTCTGGTCATTAGCGCCCCCCAGGGGGAAGGGTGGGTATGGACCAAGCAGAGCAAGAGCTATGGAAACATTTACAGAGCAACCAAAGGGTCTACCAAGAGAGTTTGTTCACTGGATATGGAACACTCTTTCTCTTTCCCTTCAGTTCTTGCTGCCCAGTACAGTATTTTTCATAGAAAACTTGGTCAATGGTGACAGATTAAAGAGAGCGCAATTTGTATTCCCATTTTCGTTACTTTCTAATTTGGTAAGCTGCAGGTTTTCCTCGTCCATTTCTCGAGTATATGTTCCACGGGTCCAGATCTTGCCTCTCAGATGTCTATTGTTAAGGATCTAGGTGGATCCACAGTCATCCTAGTAATAAGAATGATGCCTTTCACATTTCTGGAGCTTTACAATTTTGAAAGTTCCTTCATGCATGTTCCAAAGGATGCTAAAGAGAAGAAATGATATGCAGCAGAGGGACAGAAAGTGGAGGAAGGCCACAGCTCTAGAAGAGCAATACTAGTCACCTTGGAGGTTTAGGGAAGATGTGCAGTATTCTGTCAGAACCAATTGGTCAAATGGGGGAAGGGCAGGAAGGAAAAAATATCTCTAAAGTGTGAATGGAAAAAACACAGTTTTCATTTGAAATACAATGGAGATTCGATGCTTAAATCGATTTCCAAGTTTCCTTTCTTGACCATCCCCCCCTCCAATATTGTGAGTTTTAATCAAAGTATCTCCACATCAAATAAGGCCAAGTATTCTCCATAGTTAAATGCAGAAGAACGTTGGCCCTTTGCTGAGAATTTGTTGAAAACTATATGTCAGTGATCTCGGTGTTGTCCGAATGAGAAACTATTCGAAAAGAAAGGTCTCTATTCTGTTTCAATGACTTTTTTCTCTTTATAGTCAAACTAGCACTGAGGTGCCTGGAATCTTCCATCCACAAGGCACATTCAAGCTATAGCTGGAAACCAAATATTTAGCGGTTCCCTTGCAACACTGCAGACATTCATTAGTCAAGGAAACTTCAGCAAAAGGCAGGAGAGAAATGGTGTGTTTAACTGCATTTTCCTTCCTAAAGCACACAAGAAATGGGGGAAAAATTAGGAAGAAATCTGAATCCATGCTGAAATGAGAAAATGTGTGAATAACATGAAGTCACAAAGTAGGGACCGAATCAAGTGAGGACGCTGAACCTGAAACTTACTTTCTGGACTAACAGCGGAGTATAGAAATCTCTGGAAGTAAATATGGGGATTCTGACAAGTCCAGAATAAGAACTTGTACTTGAAACAGTGAGGATTAAGGGGGTAGGCAGGCAGTGAGGAGGCCGAGGGACACTTACTGGGTGTGTGGGGCCAGGTTCATACTGCGGAGTGACTCAGGGCAGAGTAGGGAAGAAGTGTACATGCCACCTGCCATTCCTGCAACCTGGGCTCCTAGCCTGGAGAAGCCCCTGGAGGGGGAGGAGAGTGGAAGAGTGAGAAGTAACCTGTTCTGGAGCTGCTGACCCAAGTCCGCCACGGTAGAGACTGCGTGTGATACATTAAATGACTACACAGAAGTCCTGTGTATAAAGGATACACTAACAGTTTTACCTCTGACCTCTTACCTGGGCCACCTACTTAGTTTTGTGGGGGGGGGGGGGGGGGGGGGGAGGACACCAAAGGCCTGTGGGGGATCACTCTAGAGCTAAAGGCACTGTGGGTATAGTGAGAAAGAGTCCTGAGCCAGTTTGTCAGGCTTGAAGCTGTATGAGGTGCCTTCCCCATACACTCTTCCACTTCATGTGAAATAAAGCAAATAAAGAGAGTCAGAATCATGGAGAATGTTTGAAAAACATCTTATAAACACAAAAACAGGAAAGAGTGACCAGCTCAAAGATACTTGGGAGAAAATGAGAAATGTGGAAGGTTAGGGAAAAAGACAATAAATACACACAATCTCTTTCTGAATAACAGTTAGGAAAAACTTCCCTACAATTACATAATAAAGTGAAAAATGTATAAGTAATAGAAGACCCACTTCTGAGGAATATTAAGTTCTGAGGAGAAGCAGAGGGGACTGATCTAGAACAAACACACCCTGGAACATCTTAGAGGAAAAATCCAATGAACAGCCAGCTTCTCTCCTCCCACTGCAAAGTCACATGTAAGTCAATAAATCACCCTGTTTAGGGAACATGGTCAGAACACAAAGAAGCAAAATCTACACACTTCTGAGGGGAAAAAATGAGGCTCAGGGATTTTATGCCACAAAAACTGTTCACAAAGTCAAAGGGTAGTATTCCAAAGTATGCAAGGGTTCATGGCTATCTAAGGGCCCTTACAGAAACAAGGACTTAATGATGAAATGGGCCAATCAGGAGACAAAAACCAAAATAAAAATTTAGGAATGGGAAAGCCAAGCTTCCAAAAGATTGGCTGTTCAAGGAATCATTTAAATACAAACTAAGGTAAACACCTCAGCGAATATTTGTCCTAGAATAGCATGTAAATATGAGAAATTATAAACAAAAAAGGTAGAAAGGATGGGAAGTAGGTAGGGATGTGAGTGTACTAAATTTGCCTACTTTTTTAACATAGAAAGCTAATGATTATTATATCTAAATGATATATCTAAAAATGGGAGTTGGGAATTCAGTGTTTAGCTTTATCCAACAGGACAAAGTTGCGAAGCAGTATGGAAATTATGATCCCATATGGGTAAGAATGTACATGTGAAGAACATATCTGGAATGCCAAACACCAAACTGTGGATAGTGCTCTCCTCTGGGAACTGGATCCCTGTGTGTGTGTGTGTGTGTGTGTGTGTGTGTAGTGGGGGAGGTGGTCTGGGGTAAAAAAGACAGTAGACTTTTACCGTTATATACTCAATACTGTTAGATTTTTTTTGAACAAGTATGTCTTACTTTCACAATATAAAAAAATAAGTAACAGTCATTAATAGTGATGGCATCAAAACTCCAGGATTTCAAATGTTGGATTCCTCAGCTGCCCCACTGAGAGGAAGGGTGGGGGGCAGCTTTGACCTAGGGTGGCCTCTGCCAACATGGAGGAGAGAAGTCAGGCACCAATATCCACAAGGCTAGAGGGAGCAGACGTGCAATCAAACTGTAACAGATCAAGTACAAAACATCGTGAAAAGCAGCTTTTTTCTGGCCTGACATTTCAGAGTTGACTTTTTCCAAGAAAATAATGCATAAGCTTTTCAAAAAGGTGTACGAAGAAACACGAACACGGACAGATGCATGCACACATGTATCAACAAAGTAAGAAGAAGTGTTGAGAAAATATTTACAAATTCTCAACAGAAGAAAGAATTAAAGGTACTTTCCCTAAGATGAAACTTAGTATTAAATGGCAAGTTTGTTTTTTTTTTTAATTCTCTTGTTGATTAGGTATAAAATATGGTTAAAGCTCTTGTCTGCCCAGGTCCTATTCCTAACAAAACTATGCATGTCTTCTCTAAAATCATAAGGAAAGCTACACAATTAGGGATGAAAATCCCTACAAATAAATGGTCATTTGTTCTTCAACTAATTTCTTGAACTCTGGACTCTATTTGAAAGCTGAGATTATGAAGATAGACATTTCTTCAACATTTTGTCGCTAGTGCATGATGTGACAATGCATGTTTAAAAGGAAACAAAAATCTTCTAAGGATAAGATGAAGTCGAGAGTTTGGTTAATACTGTGTTGATCCTTCTGATCTCTGTGGTTTTAAACAGAACATAACACATAGCATTTAGTGCTAAAAACTGGGGGGGTCACCAAAGGCCTCCACTGCTCTGGGCAGATTTGGATAAGCAACACTGGAACCCCAGTATCTCTGCAGATCAGCTTGTTTCGATTCAAGGTTTCTGAATAGCATTTCTGCTACCAAAATGTGCACTTGTTTAAAGTATAGCTAATCTGACAGCCGCGAATGGTAAAGGTCCTGGGTTGTATCACACAGAAACTCATTAAACCCTCAAGTAACGGCCTCATGTCCCTTGAGCTTCTCTGCAAGCTTTAACCACAGGAACTCTGGAAGCTATTTGGAAGCTGTGATTATGAAGAAATAGACATTTCTTCAACATTTTTTTGGTCACTAGTCCATGATTTAGCTTGGCTATACAGTATTGCTTCTCCAGTCACATACATCTACTAGCTATCTGTTACAAAAAAAACAAAAACAAAAGAAAACAGAATTCAACAAGTCAATCTGAAGATCTCATTGGGTTTAAGGGAATCATGAATCCAGCAAAATCCCAGCTAACAAGTAGGGGGGGGGGTTGCTTGAAGGAGATGGTACAAAATGGAGAGTTTTCATAGGAAGAAGGATGGGACAACAAAATTAGAAGCAAAAGACAAAAGACTGTTCCAGTTTTCCCTTAGGGGGAAGGGTAGGGGGTCTTAACATGCAGTTTCCCTCATCTTCCTGCAGGGGATGGAGAGGGCCCTGTGACAGACTACCTCAATGGTGCCTATGAGAAAATCCCTGACTCACAGGTTAAGATTTATATTCCTGTGGGAGGCTGAAACTGCAATTAGGTTGGGCAGTAAGCCCTTTTGGGTGCTTTGGCCTGGCCCAAGTAATATCAATTTTGGCCTGTGGGTCTCTTTTAAACAAATCTTCACAGAGGTCATAAATCTAAAAAGTCTTACTACCCTTTTTAGTATGACCATCAACACTGAATGGCCTAGGCTTAAAATCTCCTTCCCATTTCCGTGAGCATTTTGACTTGGCTGCATTCAAAAGATGCTATTAAGTGTTTCAAGCCTGTAACACTTTTCTAAGCCTTGAATGTGTCAGCCTCTTCTGTTCACTAATTACCTTTCAACGTAGATGTTCTTTCCGGTCCCAAGGGAGTAGAGGCTGCAGAGGATGTGGTAGCATGAAATCTGCACATCTCCTACTGAAAAGAACAAAAACGAGCAGTCATTACCGCGCTTCAATCCCAGCTCCTCACCTCCGGCACATGGAAATGGTCCACCAACAACAAAAAAAATGTGCTGTCATCACCCAAGAGCTAAAGCGCATGCATGTGTACCCCCCACCTCTGGCCCTCGCCCCCCAAAACATGATAGAGCCCTTTCCACCAAATGGTGGCTACTGAACGGAGAGAGAACCCAGCGACAGGAGAATACCTCCATGAGGCATCCCAGGTCCTTTGTGGGCCTTCGCTATGAATCACACTGCTTCAAGGGAAAGAAATCATTTGACCAAAGAGATCGCATGTTTTCCCCCGCAAAAGGAGACACTATGGGTAAATTTTATATGTACTAATATTTCCTTCCTTGGAAAGGAAGAATGCAGCTGGTCTCAAGTTTGGATGAGCCTTTTGTTAATTTCCCAGGACGGTATGCGGAACATCTTGACCTTTTTAGAGACAGAGCGACGTTTCTCACGTCCACCTGTCGCAAGTTCTCGGAAGGACGTCTTTCAAAAACCAGTTCAATCATATCATGATTTTGCCATGTTTCCTGAGGGAAGGGCATGTTCCATTTAGGAGGCCACAGAGCTTAATCTATAGGTTACATGCTCCTTCAATGTTTGGAAGTCATAACAAGGCAGGGACTAATTGAGCACAATGAGACCTAATTTAATTTTAAATTTTCAACAAGGAAATGCATTGTTTTTATGACATCAAATAATAGATATGGTTGTTCCCCGATTCCGCTGCCCTCCTCCATGGAAATAACTGATTTTCAGTTGTTCAGGGATATAGAAGTCACAGCCTCAGCTATCGACAACTGGCTAAATTGAATTAAATCATGTGCCAACATTTAAAGTGTGGCAGAATATTTGCACTAGGGGGCTGTATGTGGTACGGAATGCAAACTGAAATAAAACCAACCGACTATGGTCTTCTGCTGAGGGCTCAGATAATGAAATGTTAGCAGCTTTCCTTTGCTCCTGGTATCCAATGAATAAATTAGGGCTTCTTAACAGGAAAATTGGTATCTGAAAAACCCTGGGAGCAAACCTATATCCCCTACTGGATTACTCAGATAACCTTTTCAAATTAAGTAGGAACACAGCAGCTGACAGCTAAGCTAGTGGGTGGAAAATTCTGGTCCTGAATAATGGTGGGAAAAGATGAACTATTATATACTTAAATTGGGGGACCTCTGCCCCTCTAAGGATCTAGTCCTCCATTTTTAAGCCTAAGAAGAAAAAGGTATGGAATAATTCTCAATTCCACTTTCATTTTTTTTTTTTTTTTAAGATTATTTATTTGAGAGAGAGACCATGTGCACAAGTGGGGAGAGACATAGTGAGAGAGAAGCAGAGAGAGAATCCCAAGCAGAGCAGGGCTCAAAACCCACAAACTGCAAGATCATGATGTCCACTGAAATCAAGAGCTGAATGCTTAACCGACGGAGCCACCCTGGTGCCCCTCTATTCCACTTTCAAGGTGAATTCAAGGGAATGAGTCACACCCTTCTCATCTGGAGCCCTGTGCATGTAAATCCACATAGACGGCAATATGACTTACAGAGTAAATCCACCCCGAACTGATGCTGAGCAACGTGCTCAAAGATGGACGTCAGGATGGGGAGCAGAGCCACCGTGGTATAGTTAATATTCTGGGACACGCCTTTAATCTGTGTTCTGGAATGCGTAAACTTCCCGAGCTTCAGGTTTTCCGAAGTCTTCTCTAAGTCTTCCGCCGCATTTTCAAAGAAAGCTCGTAACCCAGCCTTCACCAGCTCTGAGCCTGACTTCATGACAGTCCTGTAAGCAAACAGAGCATAATCCAAACCTGTGGCCATCCCCATTCTTGAAGCAGGTGACCTGCAGTTTAACCTGGGCAGAGTTGTGACACTCCAGTCACCTGACCGGCACGGAGTCAGGGGAAGAGGAGAGAGCAGTTAGCATCCAGGAAGCCCGCTGGATCACACAATCCCAAAGGGGGCGAGCAACTGGATGGTATTGTCTGTTGCAGGGGGTCAGTGCTTGACTCTTCAGGAAATAAGGAGAGTTTAGGAAGAAACTGATTTGGGTCACTTGTTATCAGTGGAATATCCTGGCTGGCTATATTCCCCTGTAAATATCTACTTGTAAGGAAGGAGAGGTGAGTTTTTTTTTTTACAGTTCACTATGAGATAAGCATCTTTTATAAGAAATATTAGCTCTCCCATGATGCAGGACCTCTCAGAACAAAGAAATAATTGAGCGAAAGCTTATGTTTCTATTAGCCAGCAGGGATGTCCTAGCTTGGAGGAGGGGTGAGGGGTAGAAAGCCCCCTTTAAAACAGACAGCTTCATCAGACCACTGAAAAAAAAAACTATAGAAATGTGCCCTTTGGGAATGGAGATTAGTTATGGGTAGCTGAGACCTTCCCTCAAAACTACTCTCTAAACCCTAGGATTAGAACAAAGCTTACAGGGCAACTATTATTTTACATATTTCAGAATCTTAAAAAAATTTTCTTACCCTTATTTTTCAGAGAAAGAGAGTACAAGTGGGAGAGAAGTAGAGAAAGAGGGAGACAGAATCTGAAGCAGGTTCCAGGTAGGGGCTGTGGGAGGGGTGATATGCTAAATGGGTAAGGGGCATTAAAGAATCTACTCTTGAAATCATTATTGCACTATATGCTAACTAACTTGGATGTAAATTTTAAAAAATTAATAAAAAATAAAGGGTAAGTGGATAAATCACTTACTGTGACACATCCACAAAGGAGAATATTATTCAGCAATAAGAAGATATGAGATAGCAAGCCAGGAAAGCCATGGACACAGATTTTCAAGGCAGATAGCTGAGTTACAGAATGGGGTGTGAAAAGACTGTGTGCTGCATAATTTTAACTGTATGACATGGAAAGATCCATGGTGGCCAAAGGTTTGAGGGCAGCATGGGATAAATAGGTGACAGGGAATTTATAGACGTTGAAACCATTCTGTACAATATTGTAATATTAGAGACATGACACTGTGCATTTGTCAAAACCTGTAGAACTATTCAACAGAGTGAATTTTAGTATGAACCATGTACTTTAGTGAACAATAATGTATCATCATTGGCTTAATACTTGTAACAAATGCAAGATGTTAATAGGGAAATTGTGTGTGTGTGTGGGGGTGGTATATGGGACCTATGTATGATCTCCTCTATTTTCTGAAAATATACAACTATTCTTATAAAAAAAAAAAATAATGAAACAGGCTCCAGGCTCTGAGCTGTCAGCTCAGGTCCGATGTGGGGCCCGAACTCATGAACTGAGATCATGACCTGAACTGAAGTCAGACATTTAACCGACTGAGCCAGGTGCCCCTCCGTATTTCAGCAACTTATTCACAAGATTATGACAGGCTTGCCTGAAGGACAGATGCTTTTTATCTATGGCATTTTCAAGATTATCATTCCCCCCCAACCAGAAAAACAAGAACAAAGAAATGAAGTCACCGAGGCTTGCTCCTAGCCCTTAAGCATTCAAGAACTATCTTCCTAACTTTCTAGTCTTGGGTTTTTGTCAGGAATGATTATCAAACACGCTGAACCACACTAAAAAACGGAGAATATGCTCTCCCAAAGGCAGTCCACATGCTTCTGGGAGTGAAGACTGCTCATCCCAGGTGCAGAGAATTTGAGTCCTTTGGGGTGCCCGGGTCTGATGCTGCAAATCTGTGCTGTCCTAATATTTCCATGTTTGTTTCTAGGGTTTAGACCACTAAAGTCCCCTTTAATTATCCTTAATTTTTTTTTTTGATAACCAGTCTTGGTTGTAAATTTTCATGTTGTGGCAACTCTCTTAGTTGGTTTCTCTTCCTCATATGGTTTTGGGAAGGATGTCATCCTCCCAACTTTGACACTCTTTCTACTCAAAGAGTGTTCTTAAGAAAGCTCCCTGTCTTTCCCACTACTTCTTCTTGTCATCTCATCAGATCATTTATGTTTAAAAATTTTTTTAATGTTTTATTTTTGAAAGAGAGAGAGACAGAGCATGAGTGGGACAGGGGCAGAGAGAGAAAGAGACAGAATCAGAAGCAGGCTCCATGCTCTGAGCTGTCAGCACAGAGCCTAATGCAGGACTCGAACTCACAAACCATGAGATCAAGACCCGAGCTGAAGTTGGATGCTTAACTGACTGTGCCACCTCGGAGCCCCTGGATCCTGCTTATATTACTACAACTTACATGTACATTTGTTACAACTTCCTTTCCCTTTCAGCCATCTTTCCCGCAAGACCCTCAGGCTGTGGGTTCAAACCTATCTTGCCTCTGATCGTTTTATCTCACATTCCCTGAATCTCCCTCCTTGGCTGCTTTGGATTCAGAGTGTTACGCTTCCCTTCTCCCAGGATGCTTGTGGCCTCGCCACCCATCAGGCAGCTCTTCCTTTTCTGTGGAGAATGAGGTATAAAGTGGCACTTTGCTATATTATATATTTTATCTTCTGAAGAATGAACTTCTCAGGAAGAGAAGACAAGAATTGATCAAATGCTCAGCTTTTAGCACGCGGTACGTGCCATGACAGTGCCCTCCATCATGTGAACTGGAAGGCGGAGAGTGCTACTGTCAGGCTGAGATTCATCTCTTCCCCGTCCCCTCCCCCTCCCAGGCTCCTGCCGAGCTGTGGCAGTCTTCTCTTCTGCATGATAAGTGAGAACACAGGGTCAGAGAGGAGTCTTGAGAAACTACTGGAAAAAAACTGGGCAGACTTACCTTGTGTCAAGTGTCTGAGCTAAGATGTGAAGACAGCTCACCATTGTCGTAGAGTCGCTCCCTAAAACAAGAAATACTACTGGTGACTCCCTAAACCCTTCAGCCTGTCTTTCTTTTTTTAATGTTTAGTTTTTGAGAGAGCACAAACAGGGGAGGGGGCCGAGAGGGAGAGGGCGAGAGGATCCGAAGTGGGCTCTGCTTTAACAGCAGTGAGCCCAATGCACGGCTCAAACTCACGAATGGTGAGATCATGACCTGAGCCAAAGTCGGACACTCAACAGACTGAGCCACCCAGGCGCCCCCAGCCTATCTTTTAAATGCAATCTTCTCCATATGCACAAACCATAGCCCTGCGTAATTAACCACCAACACACAAAGTGCCAGACCTATGTGCTGGGACAGTGCATTTATCTCTGGCCTGAGGCATCCGCTGTTTGATGGATGTTAGAGGCAGAGCTTAAAACATTCATTGGTGTGGAAAATTTGAGCTGTTAAAGGGGTAGAGAGGTCATTTATCACACTTCAGATCAATTTTCTGTGGCAAATTTAGGTGACACCTTAGGCTCAGGTTGTCTGTAGGCACCGGAAATAAAGGCAAAATGCAAGTTACAGAGAATTACAGGGCGGAGCGAGCTTTGGGCAATACTTCTCTCTTCACTTACCAAAGAGGGAAATCCTGTGTCGCACCAGCGCAGCGAGTTTGCAGAATAGGCTGAAGCAGAAAAGAAGGCGAGTAGGAAAGGCGAGAACTCCAAGGTCTCATATGTACCCCCCCACCCCAGGCCCCCACACTTTAAAACAGAGCAGAGAACGGCCCTCGGGCAAGACGTACTGTGTTCCTCTCAAAGAATCCTCTGGACCACACTAGGGGAATGTATGCTTCCTGCTGTCTTGCGGGACAGTCACGAAGGCACACTGGAGGCGGCCCCTACCCCACAGAAAACAATCCTTCTGCCACAACCGGAGTATTTTGCAGTGACAAAGTTACCACCTCTTGCTAAACAGTCCTATGTGCTGAAACACCCATTTGTAGGACACCCAGGAGTAAATGAGAGTTCTGAGAGGGATCGTATTTTTTCCACCATTGCAATGGATTGCAAACCATTTTGCAGCCTTTGCTGAAGTGTGAAGTTAAGCTGGGAGGCGGGAACAGAAGAAAATTAATGGTTCAGGCATGGAGGGGTATTGTCTTGAACAAAAACATCCTAAACATTTTAGGATATTGCCTTCCTCTGTCATTTCCTGTTAGTCTGCGGGCCTGACTGAGTGGCTGTCCTCACCGTGCCCAGGGAAGCCAGGAGAGCTGGCTCTTGGGTTCAGCTCAGGTCATGATCTCACGCTTCCTGAGTTCGAGCTCCATGTCAAGCTCTTTCCTGCCAGCATAGAGCCTACTTGGGATTCTCTGTCTCCCTCTCTATCTGCCCCTCCCCTGCGTGCATACCTTTTCTCTCCCTCCCTTTCTCTCTCTCTCTCTCTCACAAAAAATATGTATTTTTAAATTTTTAAAAAGTTGACACACTGAGGGGCACCTGGGTGGCTCAGTCTGTTAAGCACTGGACTGTTGATTTCAGGTCATGATCTCATGGTTAGTGAGATTGAGCCCCGCATCAGCTCTGTGCTGACAGCGTGGAGCCAGGTGAGCCCGTCTGCTATGCTTTTGTGCTTTCTGACCTTACTCTACCCTTTCACCCATCTTTTCTACCCCAGAACCCCTTGGAAGTCCAGCTAAATCTTATCTTTTTATTTTTCATGGCATCTAGCAGAGAGCCTTGTGCAGCGAGAAAAGAGCTCCATAAAAGTATGTGAAGATGTCACGATGGACACTTGCTCACAATGACCATAATTTGACCTGAATTGCCAGTGGGTCTTGGGAAGAATGTGCAGAATTCTTTTTTTTAATTTCTTTTTTTAGTAAGTTTTTTTTTTTTCTCTGAGAGACAGAGAGAGAGACAGCACAAGCGGGGGACGGTCAGAGATAGAGGGAGACACAGAATCTAAGCAGGCTCCAGGCTCTGAGCTAGCTGTCAGCACAGAACCTGATGCGGGACTCGAACCCACAAACCATGAGATCATGACCTAAGCTGAAGCCGGACGCTTAACCAACGGAGCCACCCAGGTGCTCCGAGAATGCTCAGAATTCTGACACTATTTGACACTGGCACAGCTAGACAAGAATTTTGTAGTCCCTTGAGAAAGCAGTCCTTCCTGGTGGAACAGAAAAGGGAAGGGAGAATAAAAACACCTGATATAGGCCAAGGGCTTCCAAGGTGAGACGGAGCTGAGGGCCTTCCCAATCTCTCACTCATAGCTTGTCATGGGCTCTCCGACCCACACGGAGGCAGAAATCTTTTCGGGGGCAACTCAAATGGAGAAGAAGCACATCCTGAGTGTTGGCAGAGATCAAAACTTGCTCGACTTTATGTACGGAAGTGGAGTCACTATACGTACACCAGAAACTAATATGACACTGTTCACTAACTGGAATTTAAATGAAAACTTAAAAAAACAGAACAACACAGACTTGCCCATCTTTAAGTGGTTTTCAACTAATGCCCTGAGTCTACTGGGCCATCGACTGGAAAATGGCAGCCAAAGCTCCCCGTGGTTAGTCACCTATTCTTGCCATGGGAAGAAGTGGGAAACGGTGGCCTAGTGCTTCAGAGAACTCAAAATAAGTAACAAATCTGACAGCCTCCTAGTGTAAAAGTAAATAACGGACTGCTTTTTTGCTCTTCTCATTGTCTTTTTAAAAAATGTTTATTTATTTATTTTTGAGAGACAAAGAATGACAAAGAGGAAGAGAGAGGGGGAGAGAATGAGAATCTAAGTAGGCTCCACGCTGTCAGCACAGAGCTGATGTGGGGCTCAATCTCACTAACCATGAGATCATGACCTGAAATAGAGTGTCCAGTGCTTAACAGACTGAGCCACCCAGGTGCCCCTCAGTGTGTCAACTTTTTAAAAAATTAAAAAAAAAATTTTTTTTTTGGTGAGAGAGGGAGAGAAAGCAAGAGAGAGAGGGAGAGAGAGAGAGAGAGAGAAGGTATGCAAGCAGGGGAGAGGCAGATAGAGAGGGAGACAGAGAATCCCAAGCAGGCTCCATGCTGACCGTAAAGAGCTTGACATGGAGCTTGAACTCAGAAACCATGAGATCATGACCTGAGCTGAAACCAAAAGCTGGACCCTTAACTGACTGAGCCACCCAGGTGCCCCTCACTGTATCCATTTAAAAAACTTTTTTTAGTGTTTGCTTATTTTTGAAAGAGAGAGAGACAGAGTATGAGTGGGGAGAGGGGAAGACCACACAGGAGACCCAGAATCCAAAGCAGGCTCCAGGCTCTGAGTTGTCAGCATGGAGCCCGACATGGGGCTCAAACCGAAGAACTACAAGATGATGACCTGAGCCAAAGTCAGATGCTTAACCAACTGAGCCACCCAGGGGCCCCTCATTGTGTCCATTTTTTAAAGAGATATGTATTTGATAAAAAATAAATCATGGAGTTGGTAGAGAGGGATAGCCCAGAGGGACATGAATGCCGTGGTGCTGCTATGACTAGCTGGGCTGTCCTGGTGAAGCCACTTGGCTGCTGTGGGCATCACTTTCCTCATCTGTAAGTAGACAGCAATCACAAGATCCTCTTAGTTTTTAGAATCAGAATTAGGGGATGATAAACTCAGATATTTCTGGTGAAATGCTTCAAAGTGGACACATGCTCAGTACAAAGTAACATTTCTTAAAGAATGCTTATTTTGAGAAAGAGAGAGAGAGGAAACACCTGTGCACATATGTGCACGAGCTGGGGAGGGGCAGAGAGTGAGGCTTCTAAGCAGGCTGTCAGCACAGGGCTTGAACTCAGGAACCCGTGAAATCATGACCTGAGCCAAAATCAAGAGTTGGACGCTTAATTGACTGAGTCACCTAGGTGCCCCAAAGTAACAAATTTTTCTAACTAAAGCAGATGGTTGGGTTGTTTGATCCTATTTCTAACCTAGCTCTCCTTGCTGTCAGAAGTACTTGCCCAGTCATGCCAAGGCCAGTTAGGTTCTCCACAGTCCCCTTTTGTCCCCTATGGGGTAGAAACACTACCCTTAGCCCAGGGTTATGCGGGGCCAGAGTCCCCAGATGCCTCCCCATCTCAGAATTTGCAAGGGATAAATTAAAGGGCCCACAGGGGAGAGAGTGTGGTAGCGCTGGTGAATGGCACCAGATGTGGAAGAGGTGAGGCATGCGGACCAGAGGGGTCTGGAGGTGGAATGCATTTGGTGCAAACACTGGCGCTTCTGTGGGAGGGCAGCAAGCACCCAATGGATTTGAGAGCTATTTGCAAGGCTGATCAGATCCAGGTTGTATTCCAGCCATGACAAATGGTGCCTGGCTGAACAAATGTTACATTTCCATGAATTAATAATCTAACAAAAATAGATGAAGAAGACAGACACATCTGCCCTCTGTTGGATTATCAGAGTATCTCACTATGCCTCTCATTTCCCTAACATCTTACAAAATACACCAGCTAATCCTGAAAATATTTAGGCAATCTTGTTGGTTACTGATGCTAAAGGTATCTCATTTTGAAAGCATGGACTCCTCTTTTCTTAATAAGCAAAATTAAGTGATGACTGCAGAAAGAATGGCACTCAACACGGATAGAGACAACTTTCATTCTTGTTCTTAGAACCTGGGTCACTGGCGTGAACCTGACCAAACCTCAGAGTCCTTATCTGTACAATGGAGGAAACACCTGTGCACATATGTGCACCAGCTGGGGAGGGGCAGAGAGTGAGGCTTCTAAGCAGGCTGTCAGCACAGGGCTTGAACTCAGGAACCCGTGAAATCAGGCAGTTCTTAGAACACTGTGAAGTTTCACAATGATATTTGCAAGAGTTACTGTGCATTTGTGTAAGTATGAAAAATGACCTCACTGCCTGTCCTTGTGTTTAATAAATGTTAGCTAAGTCCTAAGGTTGAATCTGTCACAAGGATGATGCTACTTAATGGCTGACCCTTTATCAAGTACGCTGTATGCTGTTTACCATCAATGGCTGCTGGGGAAAGAGTGGATGGGTCCATTACAGTTCTTAGCTCTCTGCCATTTAGAAGTCTAACCCATTTCTGGTCATTCTAAATCACGTACGGAGAAAACCGGAGACATGGAGGAACTCATTCCTTCGCCTGCTCATAACGGCCCCTCTTTGCTCTCATCTCCTGTGAGGGATCCACATGTTACGCCTAGCAAAATGAGGACGGAGGTTGGTGTTCCGGATGCATGGTTTTTTCCCCCCATTAGGAATTTAAATTGAATTATGTTGCTCTAGATTTCAAATATCAGATCATCCACAATAGGACTTGTAGGATCTGATTCTTTAAAACAAATTTAAACTTTAAAAGCCTGATAAGAATGGGATTGAAACTGCATTAAACTTGTTTCTTCTCAACGTTGTGTGTTTGCCTGTCCAAGCTTTAGAATTGACTTTGCCTTTTTCTAAATGTTATTTCAGGATAAAAGTTGATCTGAGTATATAAATTTTAGCCCCCCTGATACATCCAAACAGTGCACTTATCTTGGTTGCCAAAATAATACACGGATAACTATGAATATAATTACTTTCAAAACCAAGAGGATAACCAAAACCCCTGTGCTACCCATCACCAGACCGCAGTTCATTTCTCCAAAGGATTCGCCATTTCATCTCCCGGAATCTGGGGTTTTACATAAATCACATCAGCGCCGTGACATTGTCTTTTGTTGACTCACCTGGCCACCATTTCTTTCTCCTTATGGGAGGCATAGCCACTGCTGCTGAGGGGCTTCAGAGGCGATGACAGGAAGTAGAGGCGGTGATTGGTGAAGTACTGGTCAACCAGTGGGAGGAGAACCTGGAAAATCCCCCATAAATGAACTTCTAGGAAGCTAATCAAAGCCCCTCCTTTGATTCCTCTGAAAAGGTTCATGTTTAGGGAGGAAAAAGCCTCTGAACATAGGTCCTGGAATTTCTAAGAAACTCTACCCAGTGAATTGCATTTTCCAACCCATTTTCCTCTTGTACACCTCAAACCAGAAACCTTGGGGATACGGGAATGGAGAGGGTGACTGGCTGACTTAGGGTCCCGAGAAGTATGCATGTGGCCCTGAGTCAGTATTTTCAGGACAGACCGGTGGGTCATGGTACTTTTTGGGCATGGCATCCAAGAGGGAGCCTTCTGCCTCTGCTTCTCAGGCAGTTACCCCAAGGCCTCGTGTGCTTCCAGCCCTCTGAGTAGGGATGTATGGCAAAGACTCCTCACTGGTACCCAAATTCATCCTATTCTTCTCTTAGAAATAGAAACCCCTGTGTTTTAGCTGGGCATGGGGTCACCCAGGTACAGAATCCATCACCCAGACTCCATGGTGTCTAGGTGAAGCTACAACGGCTGAGTTCTAGCCACTGGGATAGATCTTTAAGAGAAAATAGACTTGTCTTCCCTTCTCCTCCCCCCTCCCCCCTCCCCCCATGTGATATAGGTGGCTATCTTGTCCCCTCTGACACACCATCACACCTGAGGTGACGGTGAAGCACCCGGAGAGGAAAGTACCAGAGTCCCTGGTGATGGCGTGGAGCGAAGCCTGCCCCCAGACTGCTCCACAACAGAGAAATACATGTCCAGCTCATCGAAGCTAACAGAGTTTTGGCTCTCTTTGTTAGATTAGCGTACCTGGCACCCTACATCGTACAGATTCTGAGAAGACAGCCATTTGGTTAAAGGCAGGGCATCACTTACTTTGGCAAAGAATTTGATCTCCTGGTCATGGGGAGACTTTTCAGTTTTCCCACTGCTGACAATGGCTTCTACAAAGACAAAAGTAACACAAAGTTGGCCACAGGTAAAGAGCACAAACACAAACACAATCACAGCATTTTCGACACAGAGCAACTTTTCTCAGGGTCATGGAATGGCCATTTAATTTTTACAAAATATCTCCGATTTTACAAAGTGCTTTATGACTGTGTTGGTGAGGTGCTTCTTCTGTCAGTTCTCTCAGCTGCTTTACTACCCTTCCCTGTACTTTCCTGAGGAGAAAGCAGCTTCAGAGAGGTTGAGTCATAGGCCCACAGTCACAAAGCAAAACAATGGGAAAGTTAATATAGGAGGAATTCTATGAAAAATGACAAATGGCTTAATCAAACCCTGAAACTAAGGATGAAACAGATTTTTTAAAGAGGGGGGCAAAAATCTCGGCCACTGTTCTCCCCAAAGCATATGATGTCTCAATGAATCACGGACAACTACAGTATGAAAGCATCATCGCTTGATCAAGGAATACCACATTCTTTTTGAGATTATGAAATATGAAGGGAAGCACACATTTGGGGGATATTTCACAATGATACTTACCCAAATGGGCAATGAACTCTTGGGCGGAATCAACATATTTCAGGATCTTCTTCAAAAATTTATAGGCAAACCTCTTTTCCATGGAGGAGGCATCCAGCTCCATGTCCTTCATACCTCTAGGTTGGAAATGGGTAAACCCCAGGAAGTAACAGAAATGACTATGTGACTTTGGAGCATCAGCAATCCTATCTGTGTTGACTTTACTTTCCAAACGTTAATGGTTATTCTGGCCTAGTGACCTGATATGTCATTTGAGTGTTACCCCCTTGCACTTGGAACCTTCTTCTGTGAGTACCCAATACCTGCACTATGATAATATCTGAAAAGATTTCTCAAAATACCTTTGTCAACCATTCAACAAATATCGAGCTGGGGATAAATCAGAGGAGCAAACCAAATCCCTGCCTCCAAGGAACATATAAACAGCTGTAGACAGACACAAATAATATATAGCACAAGACAGAAATTATGCAGAATGCTAGAAGCTAGTATGTTTTGTGAAAAAGGAAAAATTAAAGCGGTATGAGAAGGTCCAAGAATGCCTCAAGTGGGGGAGCAAGCAGACTCTAGTGTGACACGGAGCAATCAGGGCCGTTTTCATTGGGAGATGATGCTAGGGTAAAGGCTTGAAGGAGGTGAGCCATAGAGACAACTGGGGAAACAGCTTTCCAGGCATCTGGACTGGCGGTGCAAAGGTCCTGAGGCAGGAACATGCATGCTGAGTTAGAGGAAATGGCAGATGCTAGTGTGGATGGAATGGAAGGGAGCAGGCAGTCAGAGAAACATGAGGTGATTAGTCAATCACTAGGGCCCTACGGGCCATCCTTAGAATTTGGCTTTAGCACTGAGATGGGAAGCCATTGAAAGTTCTGGATAGAGGAATGACTTACATTATAAGTTACTTTACTTGCTAGGTTTAAAACGGACTGTGGGGGGCAAGGGTTGAAGCAGGTGCCCTGATAGGAGGTTCTTTCAGGAATGATGGTAACCACATGAAAGGGGTGTGAATGGTCAGATTCTGGCTATTTCTTAAAGGCAGAACCATGAGGATTTCATGAAGGATTGGATGTGGGTTGGGAGAAAGTCAAGGCTTTTGGCTTGAACACCAGGAAAAATGGAGTGGCATGGAGCGACGAGGAAGCTGAGGACATAGCAGGAGAGGCATGGAGAGCAGGAATCGACTCCTTGCTGATGGGGCTCTGGCTTCTTCATCCACACACCCAAGGGCCCTCCAGAGGGTCTGGCACGTGGTAAACAGTTACTAAGATACGTTTGCTGAGTTCAATGATCTTTTTCCTTTCCCCCCTTTTTTCCTTGACTTCCTTTTTAGTTCTGGTAAAGAGGAATTTGTCATTTCTGTGAGCAAGTTATTTATCAGCAAACCACAGAACACTTTCCCATGGGTCTTAAGAAGAGGATTAAAATGACGAACAGAGTATTTCTCAAAAGCTTCCCCAGAGGCGGTCTCTAGCTGTCTGATCTTTCCTGCTCCACAGTATAGCAAGAAAGTTTTGCTAGTTTTTCATCTGAGCCACAATAGAAATATTTGTATAGATTTTTATTTTTTATTTTATTATTATTATTTTTTGGCCACTCAATGGCAAAATTCTGTGGGAGACTAAAAGAAGCAGCAGCGGTTGGCTCAGCAAACATTTCTTTCCCTATCAGATAGGGACCCTGGCTTGTTTTGTTGCTAAGGAGCGAGCCCACCACCGACATCCACCAAGGAGGAAACAGGTTCTAGGTTCAAGACCTAAGCCGCTAAAACCACATTCACATACAATCCTCATATGGATCATTCTGACAAGCACGAGTTTGAGATAAAAACCCAGGAAATCCTGATGCATTCAATCTCAGTGGAGCTGTGTATTCAAAGAATTTGTTCTTGGTGTTCAAAGACTGTTTATGTCCATTCTGTTCACTATTGCTCTTATGTAATTAAATACAGTCTAAGACAATAACAAAATAGAAGTTTGAAGAGGACCACCGACTCTGTGAGAACTAAGTTGAATATTTTGCAAAGACATGAAATTGCATTTCTAAATACACTGTTTCTGAATTAAGTATGAGCGAGATAACTAGCTATAAAGGCAAGAGAGGAAACTGAAAAAAAAAAAATCTAGCAGAAGGCGCCTGGGTGGCTCATTCGGTTAAGTGTCCGACTCTTGATTTCATCTCAGGTCATGATCTCATGGTTTGTGAATCTGAACCCTGTGTCAGGCTCTGCGTAGTGCAGAGCCTGCTTGGGATTCTCTGTCTCCCTCTCTCTCTCTCTCTCTCTCTCTCTGCCCCTCTCCAGCTTGTGTGTGCACATGCTCTCTCTCCCAAAAATAAACAAACATTTAAAAACATCTAGAAGATACTGCAGTTTCATGGTTTTGTATATGCTGTAATTCTTGCTGCTCTGCAAAGAAGCCCAAGTCCCAAAGGCCTGACGGTGCACTATGGATATGCTGTAGAACACCAGTCGATACAAAGAGAAGCTTCGGGGGCCTGCACCGCAAGATGTGTGAATGAATGAATGTTTGTATGCTTCAATTTCAAATCAAGTGTTTAAGGTGTACATGTATAATTTGTCACGATTCTTTGCTGTAACTCATCTTTAAAAACTGATATTGTTTAGGTCAGAAAAGATGGCTTCATGCTCCCAAATAAAAGTTTTCTCAATTTCAGAATACTGACTGTTATCCTTTCTCTCATCTGTTCTGCAGACAGGTGATTAAATACCTGGGGAAGGTGAGACTACACCCACAAGTCCCCCCTGCCCCTCTAATATCACCTGGAAGAGAACTTACCTAGAAACCACGATGCCGTTCACCTGGAGGAATTTAAACAGGTCCTGTGCCTTTTCTCGGTCCCGGAACTTCTCCTTGGCTGTCAACGTGTCGTATGGTACTAGCAGAGGGTGACTGCCGCCTCCTGGGGTCAGGAAAGTGACAGATGACCGACTCTTTGGCCCTTCCTTTGCACCTCTGGGGAAACATACCTGCGCCCTCCCCCACCTGCAGGGGGCACCGCGAACCTGGCTCACCTTTGCTCTCCAGTTCCAGCTTCTTCTTCTTGGCCCAGATGTTGTGATAGTTCTCGGCCACAACCTCCACCATTCCCTGTGTTCCACCAAGGAGACGACAGTCAGAACGAAAGCAAAGAAGAAAAATGGGTCCACATCTGCCGGGCTGTTTCAGGCAGCCTCGGGAACTGAGCACCACCAAATGCTAACAGCACATTGCGGAGTGTCCCCCATCGTTAATTAGTCTGTGCTTATGCACTTCATTAGTTTTTATAGCTTCCCCTCCATACAGAAAACAACATCTAATTCTGTCCTTTTCTTGTAACTTATTATCCTGGCAGTCTGATGCATTTATGAGACACATGCTTTTCCATCTGAAACTGCATTCTGGCGGTATGTCATTTGTCTCAGGATTTGAATATTTTACTCCTGACCTGAAACAGGGAGATGGCAGTGAGAGTCAGGCAAAAATCCAGATTCCCTCAAAACCTTCACCTTAGCAGGCTAAAAGTAATCACATCTTGGAGAAAATGGCTGCAACTGATTGCTCAAAGAGAATTCGTCTTTATACAGCTCATAAAACAGTGCCTTGGATTCAAGGGTGTACAATGGAAAGAAACTTTAAGGTCCAAAGGGTTGGTCCCCAGAGGGGGAGTGTCTGCCCCAGGCTGGGGCTGATCCTGCCTCCGGTGTGTGGGGAAGGGGAGGGATGGCAGGAGGCAGCTTGCGGCTTTTAATTTCATCCTCTTGGTTGTACGCCTCGCAATCCTGCACCTCCATGGGGCACTCGAGTGAATCTTCCACAGGATTTGAGATTCCCAAGTGCCCTTGTGGCTGGCGGCACCAGCTGGGACCAGGCAGCACGTCACCCCAGTGGGGCTGCTCCCCAGGCTTTCTCCTAGCCCTCATTAAGTTTGTCCTACGTTTTTCTTTCTCCTGTTAGTTCTGTGTGTTGATAGAGTAATTTGTGGTTTCTTCCTCCTTTTATTGAGTCACTACCTGTTATGATGGCCCTGGAAGAAGCACAAAGCCGGGCCTCCTTAGATAACTGGGCTGTTCTTGCTGAGACTTGCCCTGTGGTCCTTGCCCAGCCTGGTTCTTTCCAATTCTGCTATTTTAGGGGTGATCTGTTCTGGGCTTTGTCCCCTCTCTTCACTCCTTTTTAATTTTTTAAAGAGCCCTTGTCTCCCTAGGGTCATTATTTTTTTTTAAGATTCTTTTTATTTATTTGAGATAGAGAGCACAAGTGAGGGAGAAGCAGAGAGAGAAGGAGACAGAGAATCCCAAGCACGGTCCATGCTGCCAGCACAGAGGCTGAGGTGGGGGCTCAATCACACGAACCATGAGATCATGACCTGAGCTGAAATCAAGAGTCAGACGTTCATCTGACTAAGCCACCTAGGTGCCTCCTCACTTCTGTTTAACAACATTCTTTGAAGGATAATGTGTCCCGCACGTGGAGGACTTTAGAAAGCAAGCTGTTCTGGAAACACCGACACTGACCTGGAGCTCCCTGGAGAGCACCACGTTGGAGAGGTCCAGGGGCGCTGGACTGTAGCTGTTGCCCTGGGAAAGCAAAGGCTGAATCACTGGGTTTGCCATTACCTCCCTGATTCTTATCAGCATCCTGACTTCAGTTGCCAAAGGTGTGCTCCCAATCATCATTGGTAGTCCTCACCCCTGACACGCCAGGGAGAGATTTCCCAGATTCTCTGGGGGGTCCTCACTGGCCCAGCATTGGCCCCGGGCCCGCTGTCATACCTGGCTGGCCTGGGACACGCTCCGAAGCTTCTCGTTTTCCCGCTGTTGGACCAGGGCCTCTCCCTCTTTGGTCCTCTCCACAGACCAGCCCACGGCCAGCATGGTTTTCAGGGACTCTCTGGCAGGCCAGCGGTAAATTTCCTTCTCCTGGAACAAAGTCCGGGTGCAGAAGAGCTTTGCAGAACACACCCTCGCTCTCTGACTGGCCTGACTCCCCGGAAAGTTGGCCACCACAGTGAACATGGGTGTGGCGGGCTCCAGCCTCCTCTCACTAGGTCAAAACACCCCCTGTGGTGCCCCATCTGCAACATGTCATCGCCAGTCTTTCAAAGGTTTTCAAGTACAAGACCCTATGGTCTTCTGCCTTTGCAGGAAATGTACCAGACATTTCCCACAGATTATGGATAAAGAGGAGCAGGAAGAGGAGAGTGATTCCTCACGTTTGAGTTGCTGTTTCAGTTGAGACTTGAGGAAATCCATCTGTACCAAGCTCTCCTTTGAGCTTGGAAAGTAGAGTTTCTTAGAAGTAAAATTTTCTTGAGCTCTGCACCATTTTGCCTATGGCCAATATGCATACAGAGATACATATGCCATCCTTTATGTGTGACATGAAGCCAAAAACTTACAAAGAACTCTTATGGATCCCCAGATAGGAATTCAGAATTGTGTTGAATCAGATTTCATAATAATCATGATAATCATAATAATAATAAAATCTCAAAATCACTTGTCCATACTTCCCTAGGGGCCCTTCCCCCTACTCCCTTTATCTGTCACAACTGGAAATTATTTCCATCTCAATTTTCTCCAGCAACTCAATGCTTCCCCAAACCCCAATCCCCCATATCAATGGTCTAGCAAAAGCCCTTCCTAGTCCTGTTGCAAGCAAATTATGAACACATTCTGGCTCAGCCTCCAAGTGCTGAACGGTGCTTCTCCGTTCAATGAGTGCTCAGAGCCAAAGAACAGAATGTGAGGCTGGGCTCTTGGAAACTCGTCCTTGGGGGTCTGGCCCCTGGTGAGTTTCTGAAGAGTTTATGTGAACTTGAGAGTGAATGTGGCCTGAATTTCTCTGACCACCTGATACAATTCCCAAAAATGGACAATCCCCACGGCCACTCAGTGTTACCAGAGGCGAGCGTCCTACCTTTTCCGTTAATGTCTTGAAAGGCCTTATCAGTGGATGGGTCTTCACATTTTCATCCAGGGAAATTCCATATTTCCATCCATTCTGACTCTGTAGAAATATTCTCAGTTCAAACATCCTTGGCATCCAACGAGCCCTCCTATATGACCCAAATCCCAGCTTTTATCTTCACTGAACAAACAGAATAATGGGATGTGACACAGCTTGAACATTCCCCTCCAAAATGTTTAATTGATCCTTTAAGGCCATTAAACCCTCTGCCCTCCTGGATTTTGAACTCTGCCCCTTTATTTCTCCTTGTTTCAGCTGCTGTCCTCGCTGCTTACTCGCTTGTGTTTCAGACAGAAGGAGGTTTCAAAAGACCTGAGAACGATGCTTCTCAGGTCAGTGTGTCATGTTCCCAGGCAAGGACAGAAGTCCAGGCTAAAGGCATGTGAGGACCGGTCCTGCTGCCCGCCGCCTGGAGGGGCTGACCTGACTTGCGCCGCTTGCCCACCAACCCTAGAGCAAAACTGTAGCAAAGCACATCTCCTAGCATCACGGAAGTTTAAGAATTTCAAAATCCACTCCACAGACATCAGTTGAATGCCTACTACAGTAGGTGCCAGACTGTCCCAGGAACTGGAGACACAGAGGAAAAGTAAGAAGCCCTGAATTGTCATAACCTCGCAGCTCAAAGACCCCTGGATGTTCTCTTTCAATCTCTGCCAAAGCCCCTTTATTAATGTGTATGTTTCTCAAGTTTCTGTCCCTTCTCAAGGGTACACCCTCCCTGGTAGATGTAATCCAGGTCTACGGTCTGTAGGTGGACCAATCTCAAATTGGTATTCCAGCCCAGACCTCTTCCCTAATTTCTAAACTTATTTAAGTTCTGTTTGGATGTCCACAGGTACCTCCTCACATGCCTGCAACAGAACCCAGCATTTTACTCCTCTAGGGGTCCCCTCCTCTTGGGTTCCCTGCATCTCAGCGAATGGCACCAGCTTACACTCACTTTCTGAGCCAGAGGTGTGCCAGTCTTCCTGGCTGCTCCCTTCTTCTCTGCACAATCTCGTGTGTGTTCAGCTGGCCAGACCGATTCATCTGTCTGCCTCTCCCTAGCTTCCCTGCGAGTGTTTAGCTCAGGCTACCAGCAGCTCTCACCTGTTGCACTGCAACAGCTTCCGTACGGCCCTTCCTGCCTCCAGTCTTGCTGCCCCTCCATGGACTCCATTTTCTCTACCACTGTCAGGTGGTATTTATAAAATCATCTGGATCAGGGCCCTCTACGGCTGCAAGATTTTCGGACTCCCAGCTGTCATCATGGTAAAACCCAAACTCTTCGTGGACTTTAAAACTATAGTGAGATCCTGTTGACCTTTCTAGACTCATGTCTCATCCTTCTTCCTCTGCTCAACTCTGTGACCCCCACCATATTGAACTATGTGGTTCTTCAAAGCCACCAGATTTTGTCTTGCTTCTCTGCTCGCATCTGCTGCTCCCACGGACTGCAATGCACCCATTTCCTTGTGCCTGAACAACTACCCATCCCTTAACACATAGCAGAGACATCACTGGCTCAGGGAAGCCTTCCTGGACCCTCACTATTGACGTAGGGACTGCTTTTAGGGGTTATGTGCTCTAACCCTGTGCTCAGGCCCACAGCCTGTATAATGGCTGGCCTACTTTGTTTATTCCACAGGACTGTGGAATTCTTGAGAGCTGGGGAAAAATACTCTTTTCTTATTAGATCATCAATGCCCACTTGGCAAAGGTGAGCAAACATGTCTCCTTATAAACGTGCTTAGAGTCTAGTGGGAGAGAGAGTCATCAAATTCCATACCGGTAAACATATAGTTGATAATGGCGAAACTGTATAATTGTTATAAATATAAATATATAAAGCTGCTATAAAAACACCATGAAAGAAAACACCAAGATGCTAAGAGGGCCTTTATCGGAGAAACCGGAGAAAGAGGTGTCCAAGGAAGCACTCACTCAGGGATGGATCTTTGACGGATTAATTGGTAACTGGTGTTTACTTGTGTGTGGGTGCAGATGCAGACCTGGCTCAGAATGAAAAGAGTTTCAGGCTTATGTAGAGTGTGTGTGTGTGTGTGTGTGAGTGTGTGTGTGTGTGTGTGTGTGTGTGTGTGTGTGTGTGTGTGTGTGTGTGTGTGACAGAGAGAGAGAGAGAGAGAGAGAGAGAGGGGCTTACACTAAAACAAGGGGATGTGGTTGGAGGGCAGAGGGCAAAGGGAGAGAGGAGGTTGGAGGCGACAGCAGAGGCCAGATTAGACAGAGTCTGCTGTTGGGCATGTCTGGGATTCTGGTCTTTGTATTAAAAATGGTTAGCAGCTTTTAAGGGCTTTTAACAAGGAGAAGGGCTGGACTGGAAAACAGCGGTAGCGTATAAGACATTTGCATACTGATATTGGCCCTTGCCAGCAGCGTAAAGAACACAACGAAGAAAATGCACGTGGGCAGACTCGTTAGGATGTTATCACCATCATCTGGGCAAAAGATGACTGCAGCGTGGACTGAAGCCATGGCATAGATAGAGAGACCTACACAAATTCAAGAGAGATTAAGAAGGTAAAATCCACATGGATTAGTAATGGATTGGATATTGCTCTTCATTCTTGGAGGCATCTCTTATCTCTAATTCAAAGGCTAGCCAAAGGGCATATGTGAGGACCCTCTAGAGCAAGGGTCAGCAAACTGGAGCCCTTTGGTCAATCTACCCAACCCCACTTTATAAATACAGTTTTATCAGAACACATGCTTTCATTTATGTGTCATTCTCAGCTACTTTTGTGTTGCAACAGCAGAGATAAGTGGTTGTGACAGAGGCTGCTTAGCCCACAAAGCCTAAAATGTTTACCATCTGGCCTTTTATTTTTTTTTTTAAAGTTTTTTAATGTTTGTTTATTTTTGAGAGATAGAGAGAGAGAGAGAGAGAGAGAGAGAGAGAGAGAGAGAGAGAGAATGCGTGAGAGTGAGCAAGCAAGCGCACATGTGCAAGCAGGAGAAGCGCAGAGAGAGGGAGACAGGATCCAAAGTGGGCTCCATGCTGACAGCAGAGAGCCTAATGTGGGGCTTGAACTCACAGAACCATGAGATGATGACCTGAGCCACCCAGGCGCCCCTCTATCTGGTCCTTTACAAAGAAAGTTTGCCAACCTTTGCTCTAGAATCATGAGGTATTAGTCCATTCTACAGTTATGAGAATTGTTGTTATCCTCAGCCCCAAATAGAAACTGACCAAAGGAAAATAACTGACCCCAGATCAGTGCAGAGGCTGAGTGAGTGGTTCAAGGTGTCCCCTCTCTAAGGCACACGGCTCGGAGGCGGTTTTCTGTGGCTTTGCAGGGAACATGGGTTCACTGCTACATGCTCCAAGCTGCAGCTGAGCAATGGCCCCAATCCTCACTGGCTGCCCACAGGAATCCTGGATGTCTTTGGCATAGTCCTCCCACTTTGCCTGCCAGCATTAAAGGGCTGACAGAGCAATTAAACTCATTAAGCAGCCTGACCTCATGTGGTGAGGAATTTTAAACACCAGATGGACAGGCTTATTAATAAGGGAGTGTCTAGAAGTTCTACGGCTGCCTATCATGGGAAGATGTGGGTTCCTCCATAGAATAAAATTCAGCCTGTTGACAAAATGCAAGTGTAAGGCTTTCAACTGCATTCCCCTTTTTCCAATACTACATTAGAAGAAAAAATGTAATGAAAAGCCTCTGGCCCATGCATTTATGTCAAAACCACGTGCTCGGTGCAAACTCCAGAAAATGCAATGTTTAGAAAGGAGTTAACACTCCCGGAATCAATCATTTCCTTGAGAAATACAAAAAGCAGCACCAGCGCCGCCGCCTATTTCTCCGACCTCCACCAGCCCTGGGAAATTGCTGCTCAGCAATAATGCATTCTCTTGGCATGGCCAGTCTGTCACTTAGACAAATCAGGCAGATTTCCAGGATTGGACCCTTTAATGTTCTAAGGCTGTTTTTCTCCCCCCTGACAATTGTCAGTTGGATGATAATCCCTACCTTGTCACAGGCCCATTTATCATGTGAATGCTCTGCGTACTTGGTGACGATGTACTCCCATTTTTCAGGCAAGGAAAAACTGAAATGAGAAAAAAAAAAAAATTACAACCTCCCCAAGCTCTTTAGCCGGTTGTACTGAAAAGATGGCCAGAACCAACAATCAGCCAGAAGCTGGACGGGAGGGACCCGCGAACCCAAAGCTGAAGCACAATTCCCAACTGTGGACGTCACGGCCTGCCCATGCTGGGTCACAGACACACACCAGATCTTGTCAGAGGACGTCACTGCAGGAGCCTCTGCTGCACAGGTGACTTCTCTCCAGCTGCTCAAGATGTCACTGGCCCCCGGGCCTCACCTGACCGGGGTGAGACAGTGAGCATCCCTTTATCCAAAGACACGGCCTGTAATCTCACCAACTCCAATCTGGGAACGCCAGCAATGGGTAGAGAGAGAGCCCAATGATACAAAGCAGGGCCTGCCTACTTTTTTGGATTCAGGGATTCATGTTTAAATATTAGAATTTGGTGAGGAGAGCAGACACCTGTTTGTTAGCCTGGCAGCTTCTGTCCCATCTAGTGGTAAAAGAAAGCACCTCCATTTTCCTCTGAGGAACAAGTCTCGCGTTGCATGGAGGCTTATGGGAACAGTCACCAAGGATGGGCGTCCGAGGGGGCTGATCAGCCTCCCTCCCCGGGATGTGAGTCTTGAGGGCCACAAAGTCTTCGAGCCAGTCCATGTAACGGGGATACTAGTTGAAGGTTGTTCACCTGGTCCCCCTGCCTCGGTTCCTGTGCTTTCTGAGGCCTGGCTGGTTCAGCTTTCCACTAGGTTTTGATTATAACCCTGTATCCTTTCAATACTGTGTTTTTCTGCTTAACGTCTAGCTCTCATTACATACTCCTCAGAGAACCATGCTGGCGTCAGAGGTATATGTGAAGAAATCAGAACTCTCAAAATAACACGGAACCAGCCCCGCTGTTAGCAAACAACTGCTCGTGTACAGTGTTGTCGCACCAGGTTCATAAAGGCATCCACGCGGTTGCACCATCTGTCACCCTTCAGCACATTTACGTTTTCACAGGGTTAAGTTCCCCGAAGCCAACACCTGTGTCTCTAGGGCTCTGGCTTGGTGCTTTACTGCACCCTTTACCTCTTTTTTATTCAGAAGGTTCAATTCTGTTTCCTGCCGTCTGCTCAGCTCAAGGCTCCATGTGAGAGGATGTGAACTTAATTTTCCCAAGGGTGCATTTTATATGTTATCAAAGCTGACAGCCCCTAGGAATGGCTCAAGCTACCTGTCTCCCATGGGAGCTACCGCCGCAAGTCCAAGGGGCTCTTACAGGATGCCTTGCTTTTCCCGCTCAATCTAAAGCATTTTTAAAGCTCTTCCTTTAAAATGCACCAGGACACGAAGACGACATGACCCACAATGCATAATCCTAACTAGGAAAAAACTGCCAGAAGACAAAATCGAGCCTAGGTTGTCCAGTGTTTTACCTGTGGCCTCATTATCACCAGGGAGGAATGGTGGGGAAGCAGATGGAGGAAGTAAAAGACACTATTGTAGGGTGATCCTAAAATGCCAGCATCCCTTGGCAAGGCAAAGAGTGTGTCCAGTCTTTCAAATAAGGACGCCATGCTGTTCTGTCCTCCACACCCTGAGGCCTTACTGGAGTTCAGCTCAGTGTTATTTATAGAGTTGTTTTGATGTACAATGCTATTAGAACTATAGAGGCCTAATTCACAAAGAATGAAGATTTTTGTCAAAAAACTCATTAATAAATTAATTGCATCATTAGTCAGGGTGGTTCTGGCAATGCCTCGGGTGACATTTATTTGTAGAAAGCATAAATCTCTTATCATAAATAAACCACCCCCCCAAAGCAAAGCCCAGAATATAATAATACAGTATACAATCAGATACGGCTGGATGAAACCTTCAGGAGCTGACAAAATCCAGTGCTGTGACTTGTAGTGTGGCAAAGAAAATGGTCAGCAGAACTAGCAGGACAGAAGGAAGACAAGTTTATATCCCTTGCCACCTTCAAGAGAAACACTATTGACTGGCTTAGAGACAGTTCTGGACTCACTTCATGGTGTTGATGGGTTTGGGGTCAAAGTTGCCATCTGCATCCACTGAGATCTGTTTCTCCAACGTGGCTGAGATCCTGGTGTCCAAATAATCTGGTGGCAGGGCCCCAGCGATAGCACTGAGACAAGGAAGGGCCATTCGGAAAAGGTCTGGGTCATACTTCTGTGCGGAAAGACAAAGACCACATTAGCACAGAGATCAGAACTAGCGCTGCCCACAGGGAACTCATCAATTAGCTGAAAAAGAAAATAATATGCTTGCATTTGTCCAGATTAACCAAAATGGGAACATCTATGTCCTTTGATATTTTCTGGTGGAAATGTAGGGACCTTTGGAAGATGCAATGACAACCTGTAAAGTTCTCAAGTCAGCATCTGCTTTAAGCTGAAAAATCTTTAATCAAGGTTTAAATTGTTCTCTAATAGTTAATTGCAAGAATATCTAAGGATCGCGGTGGTCTATAACCTTGCCTACCACAGACGGTTACTGATCCAGCCTGTGACCTGAGAGGACAGGACAAGCTCCGCCAGTCCCCTCAGCAGCTGACAAGGGTCTTACATCGGTATCATCAGCAGACAGCTCAGCATCACATCCGTTCTCTCTTGAATGGGGCCCGAAAGAAATTTCAGTCAAATGACATGGGGTTAGGAACAGTTCTTGATCTACTCTTACTAGACCAAAGGACACTAGAATAAAGAAAATTTAAGTGGAGGTGAACACCAGGTGGAGCTATACACTTGCTTCAGATGTTGGTAAGAAAGCCAGACCCACTCATTTTTTACCTTTATAGATGGCGACCTCAAAAACCGAAATCAAGTGGGCGAAGGGGAGTGGTGCAAGTCTGAGAGTTTGAGCTGTTATTTCCGTCAGACTGTACAAAGGCCTGTGACTCAGGCGCCCTCAGTTTTTACTCCATTTCCTCCTCAAACTAGTGGCTGTGAAGACCCTTCCTCAGAATGGTATGTGGTCTTCTGCAAACCCCACATCTCAACATCAGGGCAGCTACTGCTGCTTCTCTACATCTGAGCTTGGTAAAGACTGGCTAACAGGGGCCACAAAATGTCAGGAGCAAAGGAATGAGGGTGGGGGCGAGTCATCAAGACTGAAACCAGGAACTGTTTTGAGAATCGGCTCTGGAAGTCCTTCTCCCATGTACTGGCTTTGTGACTCTGGCAGGTTATTCAACTGCTCAGAGACTTTCCCCATCTGTGAACTAATGATGAGCATAGCTCCTGTTTCAGGGCGTTGGGGTAAGGATGGTGTGACGCGTACATGTGAAGAAACTGGCTCTGTTCCTAGCACGTGGCCAAGGCTAATAATATTAGTGATCAGTATTCATAGACATTTGTTAGTCACTGATTATCAGGGTGCTTCCTCTGCTCAGGAAGAGCTGCCATTACCTTGTGGGAGAGGGAGTCAAAAATCCCCCAGAAGAGCTTCTCCGTCAGGTGCAACTCCTCCTCCACAGCTAGCCCGTAGCTCCCCCATCCTGAAGGCAGACAGTAATACTTCCAGCACTGTTCATAGTGATTTGTCAGAAGCTGGGAGGTTTGAACCGGATTGCACCAGTGCATGGGGCACAGAAGATCCGAAGGCATCCGCAACATGCAGGGGAGAACACAATAGCAGGCGGCAGATATGAGACTGAAACCAACATCTGAAACAGTTGGGTTATCTGCAGAGAGGCCATCAGGCACCACTGGGAATGGTCCACTTTCCTGCCTAATGAGCTCTGGCCGGAGCTGAATCCACCAGATTAATTCTTGTGCCTCTTAACGTGCCCCTAGTCGTTGCCAGCAAATGGAGAGGAACTCTGTACTTCAGATGAAAAATGCTACCCTCTCTGGAGTAGTCACTGTGTAACATTGCAGGCACTCAAAGGTGGGAAGAATTTCTTCTGAGACATTTGCTTATAAATCTACAAGATTCTGAGTGATGCTGATATGGGGATGGTGAGAAGCACCCTGTGGGTCTGAAGATTTTCTCTATACTGATTACTGCCTACAGCTTCCTTGCTTTTTCTCTTGAGCCTTCTGATGGCCCAGCCATGTTACAACAGTTCCATATGTGGCCACTAGAGGGCAGAAGCACAGCGCCAAAGTTCCCATAAGAGCAGGTGGAATCCACACCCTCTAAGAAAAATCCGACTGGTCTAAGAGGTAAAAGTGAGCTTACTGAGTGCTATTGATGCTGCTTCCTCAGGGACCAGAATCCAGCTGGCAGTACAGGGCTGCTGAGGAAGCAGTGCCAGGTTGGACTGTGAAAACCACGGTTTTCAGCTGAAACACTTACTGGGATTGAGATTAGAGAGAAGAAAAAGCCTCTGACAATACTCTTGTTTTCTGCAAGGCATGGAGACCGAGGATTCAACTGCAGGCTTCTGGGAATTCTGTTTATCCCAGTAAAATGCTTCTTGAAATCCTCCACTGTGCCCATTTTTGAGAGGGAAAGTTGTGTTAAAGTCACCAGGCAGAATTTTTAGGTGTGGCTAGCCACTGCTGACACAATGAATATGCAAATACAGCAGGTATCTCATAGTAAAAGTTAAAAAAAAAAAACATTGTTGTCTTGGGTGGACAGTGGATTGTGGTGCCCTGTCACCCAGGCCCAGACGCTCCCTGTGCTAGTGACAAAATTATTGTAATTTATGAGAATCATGAATGAGACAACAGATAGCTCTATGGTTCTACTTTTCATTCATAAAGAAAAACAGAGTAGAGTAAAAAACAAGCACAAAAGAGGGTTTGTTGAACAGGAAAAAGAAGGCACAAAACAGTATAGAATAGAAAAGGACAATTTAGTTTCTGTACTTGAATGAAAAATCAAAGGCCTTCAAAGCTTTTTGAGATTGGAAACATTCTGAGAATGTAATCAAGGCAGGAAAGTGCAAAATCCAAGTCACCCTCATTAACTGCTGCTAAATAACACGTAGTCAGTGGAAGGCAATGAAAGAAAATTGGCGCAGTTAACGATCTACTCTCTGCAACTTGGACATTCATGAAGGGGTGTGGTAGGCTGGGTTGTGTCTTGTTAGCCCTCAAAAAAGTAAAACTCATTGAACGTGTAGTTTGCTCTCCATTGGTGAAGACCTCATGTTTTGCAAGGCAGGTTTCTGTGCTGTGGACTGGATTTCTGCAGCAAAAAAGAGGTTTACCTTAAGAGGCATTTTGCAGTATTCGTTGAGCTGCGGTACATCAAAGACCAGACGTCGCAAGAGTTGCTGTAACATTGACGGCCTCAAGTGGCTGCAGTACGAAATAAGACAGAAAGAATAAAAAGGTAAGAAAACGATAAGAGAATGAAGAAAGAAGAAACATTCATCGATAACCGTATATCAGAGCGAAGCCTCAGAACAATTAGCTCTGAAAACAAAGATCTTGGGTAAATCACGGTCAATGATAACACACTTTAAAAAATGAGGACACAGCATGGCAGCTAGGGGCGCGGACCCCTCCAGCATATAACTTTTGACTCCCTCCATAAACCTTACTAATAACCTGCTATTTATTGACTGCAAGCCTGGCCAATAACACAAATAATTGATTAACACGTATTTTGTGTTCTGTGTATTAGATACTGTATTCTTACAATAAAGGCAGCTAGAGAAAATGTTAACAAAATTATAAGAGCAAATATATTTATAATACTGTATTTACCAGAATAAATCCACATACAAGTGGACCCGCACAGTTCAAATCCGTGTTATTCAAAAGTCAACTGTAGAGCTAAAACATAAAAGAGGACTGTGTGGTGAATGAAGCGAGATGCCCAAGGTAAAGTCTAATCACTGGGTGCCAGTGCACCGTCAAAATGTCGTTACTGATTATGTACAAAGAATATAATAGAAAGAAGGGGCAGTTGATTTTACAGCCATCTCTAAGGACCAACTGCCCCCTTGAACTCTGCGAAGGACAAAGCTGGAGTTGACCAGAGCATAGATGGAATCTGAGGTCACCTACTGGTGTGATTGCAAGGGGGTTTAAGGCCCTCTGAGTTACCATCCACTTCCTGAAATCCTCATTATTGGGATCATTTATTTAGGTTAAGACTTTGTCTGCCAAAAAACCCCCCAAAAAACAAAACAAGACAAAAAAAACAAAAAAACTCCTTTAATAGGCAAATACTGTAATCAATTTATCAAATTATCAAAGAGTTCATGGCTTTGGTAGTTGGTACAAGTAAATTCTGAGATAGAGAAAGGAGGGATAAACAATATTGATTTAGCTTTTATTTTTAGATTACCAAGCCTTTTAAAAACCAAATGAGATCACCTGAGTGGCTCAGTCGGTTAAGCGTCTGACTTTGGTTCAGGTCATGATCTCATGGTCTGTGAGTTCAAGCCCTGCATCAGGCTCTGTGCTAACAGCTCAGAGCCTGGAGCCTGTTTCAGATTCTGTCTCCCTGTCTCTCTTTCTCTGCACCCCCACTCTTGTGCTCTGTCTCTCTTGCTCTCAAAATAAATAAAACATAAAAAAGAAATTAAAAAAATAAATAAAAAATAAAAACTGAATGGAACCTCCAAATGCTCTGCACAGAAAAGGACCCATATACATGACTCAGCATGTATGTTCAGTTCAAGACCCACTGACTTCCAACCACAGACGCATAAGGAGCCATGGAAGCCAAGTTAATGATGGATGTTAAAGGCTGGAATGTCAGAAAGAAATCCTACAAGGAGGATGCATGCGAATGAAGATAGACAACAGAAATCATCCGCCTGACAACTTTTCCAAGAGCTGGCCTTGTGATAAAAAGTCCTGGCGTAAAAAGTGAAGTATACAGCAAGCAAATGGCCTTGTCTCTAAATCTTGGAACTATGATATAAAATTCATTACTAATTGTAATTAATGTTTTTTTTTCCTAGGTAGCCCTAGTCCCCCAATACATAGCCATCTCTTGTGTGATTAGACACCATTCATTCAATAAGAATCAGGGCCATAGCCACCTGGCCACTTCAGGGGCACCTGCTGGGCCCATCTCTCGGACATCCTAGAGCTGTGGTTCTCAATCTGAGCTGCATTATGGTGGTACCTGGGGAGCTTCAAAAACTACAGGCCTGGGTCCCATCACTGAAGGTTTGATTTTGGGGGTGAGGTGTGGCCTGGACACTGGGGTATTTATTTTGCAGCTCCCAATGTGATTCTAAGGTGGAAAACACCGGCTTAAGACAGCAGATCAGCGTCTGGACCGTACTGCTGAGACCCGTCATTAGAAGGGCCCCTCTTCCTTTGATGTCATCAGACAAGACAGTTTTCTGAGGATCCAAGTGTCGGGGTGATTCCACTCTTTGTCCTTGGTTGCTCTGATACCTATCTGCAGTGGTGAAAACTACTGCCCTTAATTCCCCACAAGGACTGGAAATTCCTTCTTATCTTTGACCCGGGTTCTGTGAGGCTTACAGGTGGGTGCTTTGATTCATACTCTTAGATCTGGTCTCTGTGTAAAGGTCCACTCACTTAGAGAAGGAAAAACCTGGGTTCTGGCTCTTTGGAACCAAAACATTAGTTCTTAATCTGAAAAGTTAAGGCCCGAAAATCTCATCTTCTGTTCCAACAACTCTCATGGCAAGAGCCTGAGCTG
This sequence comes from Suricata suricatta, assembly GCF_006229205.1. Classification (NCBI taxonomy): domain Eukaryota; kingdom Metazoa; phylum Chordata; class Mammalia; order Carnivora; family Herpestidae; genus Suricata; species Suricata suricatta. The sequence continues at coordinate 74,393,209 of NC_043708.1, forward strand.
TGTCCCCCATTTCTCCATAGTGAGGGATGAGACTCAATGAAGAGGTAATCAGCAAACTTGGGATGAGTGGAGAACCCCGCATACCCTGAAAGGAAACGTCTGGAAAAGGGTTGGTGTATGGCTAAGGCCTGGCAGCTTCCTGAGCCTGGATTCACCAGTTTTTCAATTACACAATTAAACACAGCTGACACGGACATGGAGGTGAAAACCATGGGCCGGGCATACTTACTTGCAAATGGCAAGCAAACATTCTTCTATGGTGTCCCTCTGAGCTTTGGTGAGGGAACGTCCCTTGGAAAGCCTATATATTGTCTGTAGTGTAGAATCGATCAAAGAGGTGTAGTGTTCTGCTCCAGCAAAGAGAGGGGCGCATCTTGTGAGGAGCGGGAGCACGGCAGAACAGAGATACCTATTTAGTGCCAGCGCAGCCTCTGTGGTGCTTAGGGAAACCTAGGAAAGGCAAGTGGACACTGGTTAATCTCCCTGGGAAAGACAGAGCGGAGCTCACCCTGTGTAGGGAGCTCCTGTCTGGCAGGTGGGAAAGCTTACGCAGAACAGTGTGTCACAGGAGCAGAGTGACCAGCTTCCTCCCTTGTCAGCAGACCTACTTCTCTTTTGCATTTTAAATGAAAAAAAAAATAGGTTAAAGGAAATAAAACAGAAGGAAAGCAACAGCTGGCTTGTCCTAACTCATTCCAAATGACCCACAAACATCTGTTCCCCTCAAAGGATTCTAAAACCTATTAAAATCAGCCGACGACCAGTCTAACCCAACATTCTTCATGTTTGCAAAGTCCAACTGCCAAGCTATGTTATTATTCTGTCTTAGCTCTTTTTCCTCACCTTGTGGAGACTCCCAAGTTGTTCTGTTGTGACTTTGAGATTAGTAAGTGGTTATTGGCCAAGCAAGCTGTCAAACCACTGGTTTTGTGACGATTTTACAGAGGGAAAGTGGAGCTGTGACCCCCATCATTTACTTTATGAGCACTGTGAGCAATTCACCATCTGATAAATGGCACGGGGTTGGAATTCACTAAAGAGAACCTAACTTTGGTGAGAAAAGAGTACAAGGAATAGAAACCTAGGACTCACTCAAAAACCCTGCTCTAATGCTCACTCATGGTGTTCTTTCTCATTCATTTAGACAGGCTGGACAATAGGAAGGCCCCGTTAGTGGCGCCTAGCCAAAGCATTCTTAGCTACCATCTCTGAAAACTGAGGAACTTCAAAAGAAATCTTGAGATCCACAAAGATAAAACCTTATCGTTATGCCCCATAATTATCACAGCCATTATATCTGTAACAGTTTCTATACGTTATGACATGATAAACTATCTTGAACTGTACACATTTTGGGGCATTCCTATTAATTATCAAAAGTGTGTCTTGGAGAAGATTCAGTAATCATACTGAAAGAAGTAGCAATTCTTTCACATTTATCATTTTGATAAACTGAGTTGTCACAATGGGGAAGGACAGAGTTTTGATTCCAGTGGCTTAACAGTTTTCAAAAGAGAATGCATAAAAATGCATGTGTTGAGGAACTGAATGTTTAACTTCTTTTGCTGCAGATGGTGGCTAGACAAGCATGCGATCTGAACACCAAATGGAAGAACAGAATTTGCTGTTTACCTGATCTATTAAAAAAATCACATGCTTTGATGAGGACCTTGGAAATGTCCCACAAGTTAGAACAATTACTATTTTTTTTTAAAATCAAGGAATTTACAGAAGAAACTCGAAACAAAAGTAGTTGTGTAAGCACTGTTTTAATTATCCAAAAGGATCATATGCCCCTAACAGCTTCAGGAATATACCATTTCCAAACACCATGCCAAAAATAAAAATGGAGCTCCCATTCAGATTGGAACGTGTATTGCTTCTCATTCTGGGTGATCCTATACATTTGCGAGTAACCCATTCAAATGGAATCCATCCCAGTTAAGGTACTGGCTAGCTAACCACCCATCAGAGAGCTCAGACTTCTATCTCTGTTGGACACTAGGTGGAGCCTTTGAGAGACTTTATCACTGAGTAAGAAGACCTGCATTTTCCGGCTCTCTAAAAAAGCAACCCTATATTAGCAAGATGTTTTTAGACTTATGCTGATGGATTGTTCTTTTCTCTTTGGACCCAAGACTTCTGGTGTAGGCAGTGCATCTATACTTTATAACTTTATAACTCCTAGAGCCTTGTGTTTTGATGTCTGTTGATGGTGGATTACTCTACTTCACCCTTGACATTCAAACTTGGGTTTGCCATGGGCTCTGGTCTTGGCCATGTCATGCCCAAAGCTCCAAAACTGCTTGGCTTGGAGACTCTCTTTCTTGATGTTCCGTGCATGAAACTTGAGAGTGGAAAGAGTATTTCCAGCCTATAATGCTGCCAGCCAGATCTTTTCATAAGCAATAGCCTTGGTTCTCAACTAAGGGATATTCTGTCCCCTAAGGGACATTTGATGATATCTAGAATTGGTTTTATGGGTGTGCTATGGTATCTAGTGGGTAGAGGCCAAGGGATGGTGCTAAATGTCCTACAATGCACAAGATACACCCCACCCCAGATAGTGCCAAGGTCAAGAAACTTGCAACAGAAGGACCTGGATTGAATATTTGAGGTCAAGTTTACCTACATTGAATTCTCTGGCCCAACAAATTAAGATTTTCCACTTCTTGGTGCTCCTATTTTCTCACTTTTAAAGTAAGCTGCTAACATGTAATCAGTGAGGAGATAGAAAATATTCACTTTGAAATCCAATGTTACTAATGTACAACAATGGGAAAAATAGTTTTTCTTATTTTAGCCACTTACTGTATCTAGAGAGGCAGAGGCTCTTAAGTCAGGTAAAAATCCAACCTCCAGCAAGTGGAGCAGAAAAGTTTGGTCCTTAATGCCATAAACACGATCCAAGAACAGCACCATGGGTGCCTTGTGGTCAGGGCAGAAGTTGGCTGCCATATCTGGCTCGCTGACCGACCCATCTGAAAGACACACAGAGAACGTCACGGTCCCTGTTCTATCTCCGCAGACTCAAAGGTAACACAGAGGCTGTCTACACCTTCTCCTAACAAGCCATAGGAATCCAGTATTGTGCTGGAGCCAGCAGTTACTCATGTGGAACAGCTGGTTGCTCACATTTCAGGATTTTTTTGAGCCAGTTGTTAGACACACTATCAAAAAGTAAAATTTACAAATAATTATACTTAAGTGACAAATATTCAAAACTCATCACCTCCTAATGATTTTGCTATAAACTACATTCTTGAGGTTATTTACATCTATCTTATTTGCATGTTGGAAATACAATACAATGGCGTGCTATGTATATTCTCTTTCCAACTCCACAGCTCAGTGACACACATTGATAGTTTGAAATGGACTGTGGTGAGAGTGCTTACACCACAGAAATGGGCAAATGCCAGGAATTGGTGCTTAATTTTTTTCCCCCTTTATTGATTGAAGACATAAGAAAGGGAGAAAATGTAAGGGAGATTAAATTTAAGAGTGTATCTTGTCTGTAGCTATTACATCATAAATAGCACAACTGAGGAAATATTCTCTTAGTATTTGGAAAGTATTATCTGATTTTGGTGAAATTGAGAACAGATCATCCAATAATTCAAATCTTATTTTAATACAAAAGTTCAAAGGTGAAGTGAGGAATATCATGAAGAAAACAAAAATTGCTTGACTTGGAGAATGAAGACAGGAATTTCAAAGAGGATAAAAAAGAAAAAAGTCTTCCTCCTACTGTTTTATTAACACCAAAAAATAGGAAAAAGAGCCCCTCAATGATCAAGCTAAGTCAGAGCATATTTACATACTGTACTTCCTAAGTTACCTTGAGAACCACAAAGATTTAGTGCTATCTAGCCCAGAGCCTCATTCAGTCCAGGGATCAGTTCAGGGCTCGGGCCAAGTAAGGAGAGAAGGGGACCTTCCCAACCAGAAGCTTCCTGCCTCTCCTGAACACCACGGATAGAGAGCCAGATCTGAATGGCAGAGGCTGAATTAATCTCTCAGACCCACATTGTGTTCTGAGGAACATTAATCTTAGAGGGTATTAGATGTTTTGTGCTCAAAAAGTTTGAATAATACTGAGTTCAACATTTGTTTTATCATATGTTTTTGCAAAGGCTCAATAATCTTGTGCTCTTCATGATAAGCAAGATACTTTTGAGATTAATGTCACCAGAATTGAGGAGTAGGAAACCAGTCTTTATCTCCCACAAAGATCAACAATTAGACATCTATCTATGAACAAAAACAGCACTGGGAGAGGTCAGGAGTCAACCTGAGCAACTTCAGTAAACAGTGGAACAAAAAACCTGGGAATTACTGCACACAAAAGTATGGATGCATTTTGCTGGCATCATACCAGTCTGGCACTGTTTAGGGCCAAGCAGGAGCTCCTCATCTAGAGAGAGTTTCCTACACTGGGAAAAGAGAATGTGGTGAACAATCATCTCCTCTAGCCTTTGGGGGGGCTACATGAAGGGCATCTTCCAGTTTCACCCCATCTAGAGCCCAGTGAAGGGAGATGTCTCAGAAAAAGAAAGAAGGGCAAGGGCCACCTGTAACAACCAGGCAGTGGGAGCCACTGTGGTCTTCAGAGACCTGCTCTGCAGGGGACCCCAGCAGCTCTCGCCACTGAAGAAACCAGCACCCAGCATAGCCACCGTGAAAGCCTGGCAGGTTTCCCAGGCTTTGTGTTTGCAGAGGCCCAGCCACCTGGGTCTCTTCTCACTTCCATCTCCTTCAATGCCAGAACCCAGATCTGCATTGGCAGCCAGTCCCAGGCTCTACAGCTATACTGGTCCAAGATGCCAGCCCAGGCCCTCGCAGCCGATACCCACCACGGTGTGTGCACTTGGGAAGACTGCCATCACTGGCCTCTAGTGCCATGCCAATTCCCTTGGTGAGATCCTGCAGGCACACGAGTATATGCAGATAACCAAGGCCCCACAGCTGCATGTGGGCCCAGCTCTGGCCTTGCCTCTGGCCAGTGGCCTGCACTGCTGGGCTCACTGCAGCTGGCACCTTCCACTGTGAACTTGCATCTCACTGGCCTGAGTCTTGCCACTGGCTTCTACTGCTGTGCACCTGTGGTGAGACCCTGCAGCCACAGGCGTGGGGTCTCTGCAGGTGCTAATGCACCCAGACAGTTCGCCCTGATACTAGCTGCTGGCCCTGGCTCCTGCCACTCCACGCGTGTCTGCAACTGGTTTGTGCCACTACGCAGGCACCTGCGGCGATCCCTGCAGCAGAGTGCGTACACACCACTGGCTCCAGCCACCACCACTGCCTGACCTTCTTCCTGGTTGCTAGATGTGGACTTTTCTGCTGAGGAGCCCAACAGCCCTGGCGGATACTAAGGATTTCCAGCAGTACTTGCCAAGGACCACATAATTACCAGTGTGGTGGACCTCAGCGGCCTGAGCTGCCTAGACATCACGACCCCCAAACCCAGATCCAAAGCCAAAGCACACCCGTGTGCTTGGTGCCCTGTCTCACTCGATCTGGGACAGATTCAATCATGTTAGCACCCTCTAACATGCCCCCACCTGCAGGCGAAGGTCTGTCCTTTCCAAAGTCAGTGCATGAAGTCTGGAAGCGGCAAACGCTTCTTCCAGGGGGCACGTATCTATGCAAGGCTGTAGGTGTCACAACAAAGAAGGGAAACAGGACACCACAAAAGGAACACAGTCAACTTCTAGTAATTGACCCCAAAGAAATGAAGACACATAAATTACCTGGCAATGAGTTCAAAATACTTACTCTCAAGAAATGGAGACACATGGGTTACCTGACAATGAATTCAAAATAATTATTCTCAAGGTGCTCAGAGGTCAAAATCATAAAAAACAAACACGAATTTTGCAGTTGAAGAACACAACGATTGAATGAATTAATTCGTTGTGTAGAGCACTTCAACACCACACTGGACCAAGCAGAAGAATCCATGAAATCAAAGAAGGATCATTTGACATTATCCAGTGAGGGGGAACAACAAAAAGAATGAAAATGAAGAAAGCCTATAGGATTTATGGGACACCATTAAAAGGAATAATCTACACATCATTGGAGTCCTCCAAGAAGAAGAGAGGGAAAAGAAGTAGAAAGCCTATTTAAATATCATTCCCAACTTCCCATTCTGTGGACATCTGGTTCATGAAGCTAATAGATCACCCTTAAATTTCAATCCCAAATGATCTTTCCTATGACATATTGTAACAAAACTGTCTAAATCAAAGACAAAATGAATTGTAAAAGCAGCAAAAGAAAAAATTTCTCCCATACCAGGGAACCCCCATTTGCCTATCAGTATATTTCTCAGCAGAAACCCTGTAGGCTAGGAGAGAGTGGGATGCTACATGCAAAGTACTAAATGAAAAAAAAAAAGCCAACCAAGAATACTTTACCTGGTGAAGTTGTCTTTCAGAAATAAAGGTGAGAGAAATACCTTCCTAAACAAAAGCTGGGGAAATTCATCACCACTAGACCTGCCTTACAAGAAATGCTGAAAGAGGGGCATCTGGGTGGCTCAATTGGTTGAGCATCTGACTTTGGCTTAGGTCATGATTTCATGGTTTGTAGTTCTGAGCCCTGCTTTGGGCTCTGTGCTAACAGCTTGCACAGTACCTGGAGTCTGCTTTGGATTGTATGTCTCCTCTCTCTCTCTCTGCCCCTCCCCTGATCACATTCTGTCTCTCAAAAATAAATAAATGTTAAAAAACATCAAAAAAAAAGAAATGCTGAAAGGAGTTATTTTTCCCGCCCAAATACTTATTTATTTACTTACTTATTTATTTAGAGGGAGAGAGAGTACAAGAAGGGGAGGGGCAGAGAGAGAGAAGGAGAGAGACAATCCCAAGCAGGCTCTCCACTGTCAGCACAGAGCCTGATGTGGGACTTGATCCCATGAACTGTGAGATCATGACCTGAACCAAAATTAAAAATCAGATGTTAACTGACTGAGCCACCCAGGCACCCCTGAAAGGAGTTCTTCAAGCTGATATAAAAGAATACTAAACAATAACATGAAAACATAAAGCACACTGGTAATACGGAAAGTATATAGTTAGATCCAGAATACTCTAATAGTATAAGGAAGGATAAAACAAAGATAGTAACAGAAATAAGGAATAGAAAAGATCTAAAAATGATCAACAAAACGAATAGCTGACTTTTGAAAAGATAAAGTTGGTAAATATTTAGCTAGAATTACCAAGAAAAAGAGGGTGAAGTAAAGAAAATTACAAACAAAAGAGGAGACATTACAACAAACACCACACGAATATAAAAAACCCCTAGAGACTACTGTGTTTAATCATGCACCAACAAACTGGACAATCTAGAAGAAATGGATAAATTCCTGACACATAGACCAGTGATCCAGAAATAAACCCATGCATATATGTCAACTAATATTTGACAAGGAAGCCAAAATGCTCAATGGGGAAAGGATAGTCTCTTCCAAAAATGGTGTTGGTGGAAACTAGATATTCACACTCAAAAGAATGAAACTGGACACCTATCTTACACCACTTGCAAAAGTACCTCAAAATGGATTAAGGAAATGGAAGACCTTAAACTGTAAAGCTCCTGGAAGGAAACTAAAGGGTAAGCTTCTTGACCTCAATCTTAGAAATATTTTTTTTTGGATAGGACACCAACAGCACAAGCAACAAAAGCAAAAATCAACAGGTGGGACTACCGAAAAGTAAAAAACTTCTGCACAGCAAAGAAAACCACCAACAAAGTGAAACAGCAACCTACAGACTAGGAGAAAATATTTGCAAACCATTTGACAGGGAGTTAATATCCAAAATACATATGGAACTCATAAAACTAAAAAACAAAAGACCCTAAATAATCCATTTAAAAATGGACAAAGGACTTGAGGGGTGCCTGGTTGGTTCAGTCAGTTGAGCATCAGATTCTTGGTTTGGGCTCAGGTCATGATCTCAGTTTCATGAGTTCGAGCCCCATGCTGGGCTCTGCTATGGCAGTGTGGAGGCTTGGGTTTCTTTCTCCCTCTCTCTCTGTCCCTCTCCTGTTATGCTGTCTCTGTCTCTCACAAAATAAATAGGTAAATAAACCTAAAAAATGGGCAAAGGGCTTGAAAAGACCTTTTTCTAAAGAAGACATGAAAATGGACGACAGGTACACAAGATGGTGCTCCACTAATCATGAGGGAAATGCAAATCACCTCATGCCTATTAGAATGACTATTTTCAAAAAGATGGGGAATATCAAATACTGGCAGGGATGTAGAGTAAAGGAAACTCTAGTGCACTGTCAGTAGGAATGTGAACTGGTGCAGGTACCATGACAGACAGTATGAAGATTCCTCAAAAAAATTAAAAATAGAACTACCCTATGACCCAGCAATCCAACTTCTGGGCATATTCCCAAAGGAAACAGAATCATCATCTCAAAGAGATACCTGCACTGTATGTTCATTGTGGCATTATTCACCACAGTCAAGTCATGGCAACAGTCCAAGTGTCTGTTGATGGATGAATGGATAAAGAAAATGTGAACACACACACACACACACACACACACACACACACACACAGAGGAATAGCACTCAGCTGTAAGAGAGAAGGAAATCTTGCCATGGGCAGTAACATGAACGGACTTTGAGGACATGATGTTAAGGACATTAAGAGAAATAAGTCAGAGAAAGACAAATACTGTACGGTCTCACTTACACGTATAATCTAAAATCACTGAAATTATAGAAACAGAGTAGAACGATAACTACCAGGGGCTGGGGGAGGTAGAGAAAATGGGCAGATGCTGGTCAAAGGGCACAAACTTTCATTTATCAGATGAGTAAGTCCAGGACCTAATGGTACAGCATGGTGACGATACGTAACAATACTGGACTGTGGTCCTGGAAGTTGCTGTGAGAGTAGAGCCTTAATATAACTCTCAATATAACAACAAAAAAGGTAATTATGTGAGGTCAAGGATGAGCTAACTAAACTTATTGTGGTAAATACTTGCAATGTACATATATATTATACACATGTAATATAATATATAAGTACAAAATCAGACTGTATACCTTAAGCTAACATAATAGTATATGTTAACTGCAGCTCAATTATGCTGGAAAAAATGTGATATACTGCAAAGTATTCTCCAAACTTATTTGACTCCAAACTTCTTAACATGTAAATCAATTAATATTTTCTACCGAAACATTCTGTGGAACGCCAGTTTGGGAAACACTGCAATAGTTGGAGTCATGTTATCTTTTTAATTCCTCCATCTGCCAGGAAGAAACTGCCTGGATAGTAGGCACAGTGACAGGGAGAAACTGAATCCTTTTGGGAAAGTGTAGGTTTTGCAGAGCTAACATTGATACCAAATATTATCTGACAAGTAACACTGGGGGAAAACTCTTTATACCCATGGCCATGAGGTTCATTGGGCTTCGGTAGAAGGGAACCTAAGTCAGGCCCTAGCCGGTTTGCTGTCCCACCGGGCTGCACAATCTGGGGACACTGAGGCAAAGAAGGCAGGCTGAGGTGAGAGCTGTCATCGGTCCCATTCCATCAGCCTCCTTTCAGAGGGTCAGAGCATGCAGAGGACGGTGAGGTCTAGACTGGCCCTCTCCACGGGGTGTAGGGTACAGGAGTCTCTGACAGGGCAGCAGAGGAGAGAGTTGCTAGCTGGTATCAGGAGGAGAGAACTCCTCGCCAGAAAATGAGCGATCTTCCCCAGTGCTGCCTGCCCGGTGCGTAGGAGCCTGGAAGGACAGGCTACCTCGTGCTCCAGTACACAGTCCGGCCCCTGAATCAGTGGCCCCTGGGCGACGGGCAGAACTCAGCCTTCAACTGCTTCTCTTACCTTTGTTCAGGGAAGGCAGCTTTAAGGGGATGCTGATGATCCCAACCAGGTCCTCGGTGGGGACCAGGGAGCGCAGGATTGACCTGATCCGGATGGCTTCCCCCTTTCCTGTCTGGATAAGCTGCAATGCAGGGTTGGAGAATGACATAAAAGAAGTTTCCACACCCCCTCACCGCCCCGCCTCCAAACCTCTGCCATGAAACAGTTCTCCTTAAGGGGTGGGTACACTTCTCTATTTCCCTAATTGCCATAGACACTTAGGGCCAGGGGGAGAGAAGGGAGCTTTCTCTTGATTTTTTTAAAAGAGGTGCCGAGGGAATAACTCTGAACAAGGAGGTCACTTGATTCCTTTGCTGTGATTACAACGGTTCTGCAGTTACAGGGTCAAGCCTCTGCAGTAAATGTGCAGGCTGCTGGGGATTTTCAGCGTGACTGCAAAACACAGGACTCTCAGTGGCCGTGACAGATGTATTGACACTGTGGCCACAATTCCAGACTTTAGAATTCAGCTAAATATACACATTACTTATGAATTTCAGCTTCCTAAAAGCTTGATTAGTGATGGGGCTGGAGGTGGGCAAGAGGCATGTATAGAGAGTGTCCTAGAGAATGTGAGTCTCTATGTAGAGTTATCCTGAGATGGAAACCCGGGCCATACAATCATGAATGAGCCACCCAGTGTGCACAGGTGCACACCCTTCCAAACATGGGGGCAGCGGGTAAGCTGCTGGGAGCCGGCTCTTAGCTGTGACCCAAACTGTTACGAGCTAAGGATGGAATCTGCCCCGGTGACAATGGCTCCTCCCCGCCAACCACCACTTATAGAGTAGGGGCCCGAGGGAGGAGTGCTGAGAAGGGGTATGTGTCAAGTGTGAAACTAGAGGGGCAGGAAGGAAGGACCCCCTTCCCAGATGGGGCGGCTCTGATAGCTTAGCTATCAGGAAGGATGCCGTCTTCCTGAGAAAAAGCCAACTGTGGAGCTTGCTTTCTCCAGGGATGCCAGGTGATCAGGAGCTGAGACCTGCCCCAAGACTACAGAAAACGCTAGTGTTTCCCTCGCTCCCTCTGAAGGCACAGAAATGGAAAGATGGGCTTATAGGGATAAGGCTGATTTATCACAGTAGGAACCAGAATCTTCAGTTAAGAATTCTGATCAGGTCCTCTTATCAAGATTTAGACTTCATCCTCTGCACAGTATTTTTAACCTAGATTCTTCCATATTGGAATAGTTTCCCTAACCACTTGTCGATAGATTTGCAAATGGGCTAGATTTTGCTTTAAGCAGGACCATGATGCACTGGAAGAAAGAGAAGAGTGGACGCTTTAGTGCAGCGTCCTAATCTATAGGTCACGACCAATTAGTGGGCTGTGAAATCAAATTAGGGGGTGTGACCTGCATTAAGAAGCATGAAGTGGATTAGTATAGGAAAGAAAATGTTAGAGGGCAGTGTCTGTAGTAAGGGTAAATCTTGTTTCTGGAATATATATATAGCAGGTTGCAATGTCAATTATATTTCTCACTATCGCTAAAAATTATTTTTGGACAGAAAGTTCAAAAGCCTCTATTTTAATGAGTTCTGTCTTTCCTAAGAATTAAAAAAAAATAATACATATCCACTGCTAACTTGCCAATGACCAAATACACAATCTCATTAACACTAGAGTCTACTGTTTATAACAATCCAATCTGAATTGCAAAGCACATTTGAGAGAGGTCCTGGCTTTCGTCCAAATGGAGGGAGCGGGGCAGGAAGAGGCAGGCAGGCACCAGAGCCTGGAATGAGCAAATCAAACAGTTCTTTGAAGAAATGACCAAGTACATTTTTCAATTAAAAATTTTTTAAACTTTTCTATTTTGATATAAAAAGGAATTATTTCCTCCCTCCCCAATGATGTGAAGCCTCATGTGAAATAAGGTCACTCTCGCTCAGCCCTGAGCAGAGGTGAAAAGGGAAGAGGAGGAACATAACTTTTTAGGTCAGAACTGGAAGCCTAAGAAGCGTCCCATAAAAATAGAAACATCCATTTTTTTCCATATGCCTGCAAACCTTACTTCTGGGAAATAATCAAACACGAGCCATGGAAAGGGACTGCCTTCCTAGTGCCTGACGCCACAGACATTGGGAAAGGAGGATTTTGCACATGGAGTGCCCCAAAGGCCACAGTCAAAATTCAAGCTGGTCACATTCTGGCCAAATTGAGGAAATGGAAACATGATTTTGGGGGGCTTCTAAGGCAGAATATGTGGTGGATGTGTCCTTAGTGTCACAGAGAAATCACACAACACAGGGACTTGGTGAGGAATCATTTCTTAGAAGCATACAGAATCAGCTACAAGAGGTGGAAACTACTCTAGTAGCTAAAAGGAACTGAGAGGGAAAAAGAAAAAGGAACTGAGAGAAAGGCATGTTAGCAAATGCCAGAGACTGAGGAAGAAATTACTTTCAGGAAATCTCCAGTGCTCTTTCAAGCCCCTCAAAGTTGCCTGGTGGGAACTCACGTGCATTTCAGGAGCACAGCGGCCCAGGAGATCTATAAGGGCTGAATAAAAAGACATAATTGCATTGCCCATGTGCACAATCTCTTCTTCATCTTCACCGTCCTCCGTGCTGTGGAGAGAGAATCAACATGGGGGAGGGATGAGGAAGGCTGGCAGGTGTTATTAAACATGAGCTGCAGGACATGGAAACACTCTGCTCATCCTAGGCATCACCCATCCTTTCCTTGGACACCTTCCCTCCCAGCAATGTGGTTTTACTCAGTAAGCTCAAACCCAAATATTTGTCCATGCGATTCCTTCGGTCCTCTGAACTTTAAGGTCTAACTACTGACATGAGCGGAGCCTGCAGACGCGTGGAGTGGCGCAGGATTTCCCAACGCTCCCACAAACCCTTCGTTCCCTGAACGTGTGTGGAGAGCATATTGGACAAGGAGTCAGGAAGGGTAAGCCCATGCCCTGGCTCTGTTGCTAACAAGCTGTAGGACCCTGGCCTCAGTTCTTTCTCATGCTACATGAGGAAGGTGGAGCAGCTGATGTTTTGGGTTCTTTCAAGTTCTACCAGATCACCTACTACAATAAATAACAATAAACAAACAAACCCCTAGGGCGCCTGGGTGGCTCAGTCAGTTGAGCTTCCGGCTTCGGCTCAGGTCATGATCTCACAGTTCGTGGGTTTCAGCCCCGTGTCGGGCTCTGTGCTGACAGCTAGCTCAGAGCCTGGAGCCTGCTTCAGAATCCGTGTCTCCTTCTCTCTCTGACCCTCCCCTGCCTGTGCTATCTCTGTCTCTCAAAAATAAATAAAGAACATTAAAAACAATTTAAAAAAACCCAAACAAACCCCAACTGCCTAGACAGATACCCCTGTGGGGTTATACCCATTCTCTAGATTCTGGGGTCTAATATAGATGCTAAAATAAAGGAAAGGGAATTAGTCCCAATACACATGGAAAGGACAGTCCACCAATCCACCAACTACATCCTGAACCTTTAAATACTGGGATTACTGATGTTATAATTTTTCATTTTGTTATAATTTTTCACATTTCTTTTTTAAAAAAATTTACTTATTTATTTTGAGAGAGAGAAGTAGGGGAGGGACAGAGGGTAGGGAGGGAAAGAGAGAGAGGGAGAGAAAATGCCCAACAGGCTTCCTGCTGTCAGCACAGAGCCCGACTCGGGGCTCGAATTCATGAACTGTGAGATCATGACCTGAGTCAAAATCAAGAGTTGGACACATAACTGACTGAGCCACCCAGGCACCCCCTGCGGCTCTCATTTTTACTTAAGGAATCAAATCAAAACCCTTTCAGAAGGGAAAGCAGAGGGTACTATCTCTTTTTAAAAGTGAGGTAAGGGATGAGGCACTGAGGTTTAAATACTGACGGGAGTGGGCTGGAGTGAGACAGTGGCTGTAACCTTGGTCGGTCCAGGCTTTAGTCTGTAGCTTCTTCCTGTAGTGATGCTGTAAGGGAGGCACAGCGGTGGCGGACAGAGCTTGTAGACGGCTGATCCGCCAGGTGGTGTAGGAGAGGACGGAAGAGGAGACAAGGGAGGGGGAGGGGATCCTGGTCACTAGGCTTACGGCAGAGTCAAGACAGCAATGTGCTTGCTTGACCAAGTGATTTAAAAGGTTTCAACTACAACTGTAACAAGCCTGTGCTTCCCCCACTAGGGAGAATCTATCGACACTTCCTTAATAATCCACGTACTGACGGTATTTGGGAGCTCACCAACTGTATCAGTCCCAGAAGGCAATTCCATTCACTTACACTTCTCTCTTATATCCCTGAGAGGGGAGGTCCAGAGCTGGGTTCTCAGAGATCTTAATGGCTCCCTGCATGGCTGCCAACAGACCATTTCCTCCTTCACCTCGCAAGGCTGGGCCGAAGCACTCTGGGCGCCTGATGAGCAGCTTGACCACCACGCTGGCGTTCTCTTCCACACTTTCACCTATGGAAAAGGGGCATTATTTCCTTTTCGGTGGAAGGACAACCCCAGAGCTTATTTCTAATTGAGGAGGTTAGAACAGTATTAGATTCAGCGTGTCACTTATTCTTAAAACGAGGAGGTACTACTGATGGGGAGAAAGGGAAGCTTTGATAAATTAGGTCAAAAATCTGTTTTCTGAAGTATTAAGATTAACCGTTATAGAGCCGAATCTGAGTTGTAAGTTTGGGATTTTTGTACTGTGATTCTTTCACTACCATTTTGATCCTGAGAAAGCAAGTTTCCATAGACGACTGATTCAGTTATAAGTGACTTAGAAGACAAAGAACCCGACATCTTTACTAACTCCATGAGAGGCTGCTACAATGTACCTCCTTCCTTCCTCAAGAAGAGGTAAAATGGTAACTTAAGCAGATGTGCCTCAGTTAACATCCAGGGAAATGACCTGGGAGCTCTGAACTGTATTCTCATGGACTGTGAACAAGTACCTCAGAACAACCAAGTTGGTGTGGATGGATGTCAGGACATTTATGAAATTATTTATCCAGCTTGATAAAGCTGTCTTGGTTATTCCAAGAAGCTGCAGGTTGGAGACTTGTATTCTGCTGGTATTTCTCTTTGGAAGAACATGGACCACTGAGACAGGGCTCCTTTCTGGAGGTAGCGATTAAGCAGGGGAATTGGAACCCTTAAGGGAGGGGGGCCAGCCGGTGCCCCTCAGAGAGAATAGTTGGCACCAAAAGCATTTTTGCAGCTTATTCCAACACCTTCATGAAACACATTTTTGGCCTCAGGCGAAATCTGTTTGTGTTGAGAATTTATCCTTGGTCTAAGACTCTGCAAAAAGACTTGTTTGACGTTGCAAATTGGATGAAGGCTGATGAAAAATTTTTCTCTGAGATCATCAGATATTCTCAGAGGACTGAGCTCTGGAACAGAGGTTGCCTCTTGATACACTGCCGTGTAAATTATTTATTCTTGCATAAAATTACTTCAAATCTTAGTAGGCTAAGACAGTAACTATTTATTACCTCATAGTTTCTGTAGGTCAGGAGTTTGGGAGTGACTGAACTAGGTGGTCCCGGCATGGGGTTTCCCATGAGGATGCTGTCAAAATGTCGGCGAGCACTGCAGTCCTGTGAAGGCTTGACTGGGCATGTGGTATTGACTTCCACGAAGGCATGCGCGCACGTGCATGCGCGCTCGTGCGTGCGCGCACACACACGCGCGCGCACACACACACAGCCGTTGGCAGGAGGCCTCAGCTCCTTACCATGTGACCTCTCCATGGGGCTGCTTGAGTGTTCTCACAACATGTCAGCTGGCTTCCCACAGAGGAAATGATTTGAGAGTAAGGCAGAAGCCACGATGCCTTTTACAACCTTGTCACATACTGTCACTTTTGCAATATCCTGTTCATTCGAAGTGACTCACTGAGGTCAGCTCTCACTCAAAGGGAGAAGAACCAGTCTCCATCTTTTGGAGGGAGATGCACTGAAGAATTTAGAGGCATATTTTAAAACTATCAGAGGAGATCTGATTAATGAAAACTTAAAAGAATCAACTTAGGATGTTGTAAGCAGAGCATTAAAATGAAAACTCAGAAGCCTTGGCTTTTTAGAAAATCACTGTGGAAGATGCATGCTGCACAGTCTCCTTGAGTCTCACTTCCCCATTGAGATATTCATGCAACTTTTAGTTTTTTAGAGTCAATCTATTAGTCTAACCTCATATGGAGAAATTTCTCCATCATGTCCAGAGAATCAAAGGGGCTGAGTTTGCTGTCACAGTGCTTCAAATTAGCTTGTACTCAGCTCTCACACAGACTCACACCTGAACACACTTGATGTGACTCATGGCCCTGGAGAGCGTATCCTACAACCCAGCCATAGTCCTAGCCTACAACCCAGAGCTTGGCCTGCTGACATCCTCTTATCACCCAGCTGTCTAAACTCCAGGTAAAATTCAAGATTATAAACATATACCATCTAAGTTTTAGGTCCATGTAACTGAAATCAGAAAAGTTTTCATTAAACTGTATTTAAACAGTCCATTGGCGTGCATTCACTGTTTTGTAGCACAATCCTTCAAAAGACTAAAATTCTTATAAAGAGGCTTTCCTCCAAGTTCCACCTAATATATAAAAAAGAAATTGATCTTATTAAACCAGAATCCATGTGAAGAAAATTCTCAGGAGACACTAAAAGGGCACAATAATCACTGTAATGGTATGGTGGAAAGAATCAATGAAGGAGAGAAACCAAGGAGATGTTGAGCAATGTTGAGCAGTTTGTGGAAGATAAAACGATGATGCTAATCCTAAAGCCATGTTTTCCTATGAGTCAATTATCAGTCAAACCTAGCATTTATTTATTTATTTAAAATATTTTTTAAATTTATTTTTGAGAGACAGGGAGAGACAGCACAAGCAGGGGAGGGCCAGAGAGAGAAGGAGACACAGAATCTGAAGCAGGCTCCAGGCTCTGAGCTGTCAGCACAGAGCCCGATGCGGGGCTCAAACCCACAAACAGCTAGATAATGTCCTGAGCTGAAGCAGGATACTCAACCAATTGAGCCACCCAGGCGCCCCAAACCTAGCATTTATATTTGATTCAGCTTATTAAAAAAAATTTTTTTTTACTTTTTTTTTTTTTTTTTTTTGAGAGACAGAGCGTGAACAGGGGAGGGTCAGAGAGAGAGGGAGACACAGAATCTGAAGCAGGCTCCAGGCTCTGAGCTAGCTGTCAGCACAGAGCCCAATGTGGGGCTTAAACCCACAAACCATGAGATCATGGCCTGAGCCGAAGTCAGACGCTCAATCTACTGAGCCACCCAGGTGCCCCAGTATTTGATACAGTTTAATACAGGATACAGGAGGGGCCCTTAAAGGAAAGCACCAGGAAAATTAACATATTTGAGAGCAAGTCATCTTAGTTACAGATAAAACTCACTACTTTCAAATGTTGGCCTCTATAATTTACCAGGTGGCATAATATATCCACATTCCCAGTTGTCATTTTTCATTATAAGAATAATGAAGCTAAAACTCTAAAATTTTATGTGTCAAAAATGGCCAAAAAACACCAATCCTGTTATTCAAACTTATTTAACTATCATACCGTGAGTCTTTCAGTTCTCAGGATAGAAACACTTGTGGGTCAGCCATGATCTTTATCAGCATGGTGAAATCAACCTAGCTCTTCCCACTGTGATTAGCATCATGGAGTTAGATGGGACATGGACTGCCACGTGCAAGGTAATATGAAAAACTAACATTATGGGTTTTTAAAAAAAATGTTTGTTTATTTTTGAGACAGAGAGAGACAGAGAGTGAGCAGGGGAAGGACAGAGAGAGAGGGAGACACAGAATCTGAAGCAGGCTCTGGGCTCTGAGCTGTCAGCACAGAGCCCGACACGGGGCTCAAACTCATGAACCACAAGATCACTACCTGAGCCGAAGTCAGACGCTTAACTGAGCCACCCAGCTGCCCCAAGACTATGGTTTCTATATTGAGCTTGCTACTGAAATTCATTCACCAAATTAACCTTATTTTATTTGAATCTCAGGTCCTCAGATCTAAGCTAATTGGGTGAGCTGCTGCTGCTACAACTGACCCAGGAGGCCTCCCTTGATGTCTGTGGGGGATGCACAGAGGAACCTGCAAAAGGAAGGAACTGTAAGCAACCATTGCTGCTAATTGAAGAGAGGACCAAGGAAGAGAATTTCCAATGGCTTCACAAGGTAGTGGAGATGGCATAATTAAGAGAGAGGATATTCTATTCCTAATTACCTGTGGCTCAGCAAACTGAACTGCCAAACAAATCCACTTCAGGGAAGTTGAATACTGACCCTGAGGGCATTTTTTAAGGCAGCAAGAGATCTGAGGTAAACTAGTTTTGCCCAGGGGCTTAAACAATGTTTCTGCTTGAGTTCCAAAATGAATAATGAGCTTATTAACTGTGTGAATGTTCTCAGTGTCTTTCTTCAAAGGCTCTTCACACTGTCTTTACATTGCTACCTTCTTTTCAACATTCTTGAGAAGTTGGATGGAAATGGCTGCGATTTTCCCTCTGTTTGACCCCGAAGCAGTCATTCTCACCACAGGGCTAATTTGTAGTGACATTATGATTTTTACCTACAGTCTATCAATTTTCTTACTCTCAATATTCTAACCTCAGTCCTTGTTTCAAGTTCCTTTGCCTGGAATGCCTTCTTCCTTCCCATTACCCTAACATAAACCCTTGACCTAGGGTAGCTCCACTTCATCCTTGGAAGCCTTAGAGGGCCTGGTCTTCTCAAACACCCTGCCCTCTTCTTGTAATCATTGAACACAAGTATAATTAATGAATTGTTTGTATTGGTTTGTGTCTGTTTTTCTCACCAGACTGTCTGTTTAATAAGAACAGAGCTTATGTCTGCATTATCTAACCCTCTATGCTCAATCATCTTTTTAACATCTGACATATAATTGGCATTCAAAAATATTTTTGAATAAATGAATAGACTCCATTGAGACTCAAGGCAGAGACTTGAAATGACTGGATGGAAAGTCGAGGGTCCCTATCCATTATTGTATTACCAGATCAACTATCAGCCCTTGTTTACAAGCACCTGGGTTGCTCATTTCTTCAGATTTCAATTAGTCTTAAGGAAGAGAACATATCCTTAACCCAGTCCTACTGTAAGAAGAAACAGCACTGGAGGCCTAGCATGAATCCATCTAGAGTGTCTTAGAGCATCACAAGGTAGGAGCGATAACCAAGACCCAATACCTTTTTGTTTTGAGCACCAACTTTAAGATAATGGTCAGCAACTTGCATGAACCAAGTCATTGCAAGTGTTTAAGATATACGATCTCTTCCTTAGGGCTTTCTAATCTATGGAGGGAGGAGCTAGAGATATGTCAATAAACTACTGTGGCAGCAAAGAGAGCAAATGAGGCACTGTTTGCCCATGTGGTTATTAATTCAACTATTCAGTAAGCCCACGTTACTTGCTAGTCACTGATCCAGGAGCAGCAGACAAGTAGTGTAGAAGATGGTCAAGCCAGAACGAGATGAATGGAACAGAGAAACTCTAGCTGGTCAACATACCTGCAGCAGAGCTCCCCAAATATCTTGCAGACAGGTGAGAAAGAAATAAATGTTTATTATTTTATGCCACTGAGATTAGAAAGTCATTTGTTATGCAGCAGAGGCCAATTAATACAGGGTAAGAGTAGAAACAGGGAAATCAGTTCCTATGCAGCTGAAGTGGTCCAGGTGGAAGAAATGATAGGTTGGAGTAGGATGTGGTCAGTGGAGATGGAAAAGAATCCGTCGACGGCTTTCAGGTAACATTTAGACATTGAATTACAGCATTTTAAGTGGAATGAATGTGTGGATAAGGAAAAAGTCTGAATTAAAGATGCCACCTAAGAGTTTTGACTATCTGCAAAGTTAGTAGTGCTAGCTAGGGAGACAGGGAATCTAAGAGAACGAGTTTATGGCAGATCTACAAATTAAGCCTTAAGATGTACAAAATTTGAAATGCCTCTTCAACCTTCAAGTAGAAACATCAAGTAGCTAGCAGGTTACACAAGTCTGGGGCTCAGGGAAGAGAAAAAGGATGGAAATGTACATTTGAGGGA
Organism: Suricata suricatta; assembly: GCF_006229205.1. NCBI lineage: Eukaryota > Metazoa > Chordata > Mammalia > Carnivora > Herpestidae > Suricata > Suricata suricatta. Next base: position 74,413,153 of record NC_043708.1, read on the forward strand.
TTAGGAGCCAAGTGACTGAACGAAAATCCTGCAGGGTGGACTGGCGTAGTAGTCCAGAAATTTCGGAGACTGGGATTTAATTCCCGAATCATGCTAAAATGTTGCCCATATATCTAGAGTTTGGATCCACATGGCATTTTCATGAAATATGCTAAATAAAATTTGCCTGAGACTGAAACCTGAAGTTAGAATTGAGGTGCGCTCTAACAGAATAGAGTCCACCTGTTAAATATGGGCATTCTCACTGAGGTGATGAAAATCAATCCAGATCATAGTACTGCCATTTTGTGGGAATAATGTTGATGAAGCAGTTTTTGCCTGACTTTACTATTTCAGTTAAAGTTGACAATATTATTCAGGTATCAAGCTTCATTTACCATCATTATTAAAAAAATGATTGACAAAGAATCCAGATACATATGGACTCAGGACTTTTGGGCTCATGCCAAATGGTCAGCCAGCACCACTGCTGGGATCCCACAGGCAGCAGTGGAGGAGAAATGCTGAATAATTTAGTTAGCATGAAAATAACAAGGCCAAACAGCTTTTCATCCCAGTCAGATTTTCTCACTTCGGTGCTCTGGGCATTCATTTGCCACGGCCTTCTTTATGTAATTTACTTTCTACCACTTGTGTTGTTTTGATCGTCTATCTCTGGGCTTTCGTAGTTTCACTTTGTGTTTTTACTGATGGAGTCACATTTCCTTGTCTTTGTCACTACAAGCCCATCTTGACCCCAATGACCTTCTTCTCAGGCACAGAGATTCAAGAAGGTCCACTTGACCTTCTTGGGTGGGGTAGAAGTGACTCTTCATGCCTTATAATTGGTGAGAAGCTGTGACTCAGACGTTAAGTACCCAAACTCCATGAGCCATATCTCATTTGTACCCCATGTTCTATGTTCTCTCACCACAATAGCTTTACATGTCTCCTGAGTAAAACATTGTGATGTTGTTTATAACTGTCTTAAACTGTTATTTAAATCTCTTACTATTGGCCAATTTTTCAAAAGTTTGCTGAATCTCTCCAACTATATTACAAATGTGAGCATAACAACAATGTCTAACACATTTTAATCCTAACCATCCCTGGTCTTTAAGACCAATCACACATAAGAGTGGTTATTATATCCTTTCTGACTCTAGTAACATAAATACAAGGATGGAAATGAACTGGCTGATTCTTTTAAGTATCTATATCTACTGTGTCCTTCAAAGGTACCATGTTACTTGGTGCTTTTGACTCTAAATTTTTTTTTCCAGCTTTATTGAGATAAAACTGATATATACCAGAAGATTCAGGCCTCTTAGATCAAGAGCCCTTCAGTGTGCTCTCTCCACACTACTCTGTTAAACTACGCCCATTTGTTTCTCTAAGATGTTGTTCAACACTTGCCTTCCCCCAGGTATTCCTAGATTCACTCTACCAGATTCCAATAAGCACTGGCATTTTTGGCATGCCAGTAGTCACACGTGTCACTCTGTAGGCACGTATGGTTGATTACAGCTCTTACTCATTATTCAATGTACATTTATAATAATTCAACTTAGGTTTGCTCTGTTTCCTGCTTTATGATATCAGGGCTTTTAGTGCATGTCTATTATCACATCTCACAGCCCCTCACATGTACATATGTCACATAACAGATACCCAAGTTATGGTCACTGATGACAAATCTGCCTAGGGAAACATTCAGCACAGCTAGGAATAGTGTGTTGACTGCAACTAAGTTTACAGCCTGAGGAAGGTATCACTAAAATACTCCATGGGCTCAAAAAAAAAAAAAAAAGCACAAAATAACTTTTTCCTTCTTTTTGTGCATTAGTAAGACATCATCCTTCTTCTCAGAATCTACATTAGGAAGGGATTAATCAGATACCTAGACACATCTGTGTCTACACTGGTTACAAAGTTTACAACTGCTGGGTAAATATAAGCCTCTCAACTTCATTACTCTCAGAGCAAAACACAACTGAAGGCTTCTGAGCAAGCTAATAAAACAATGGAGAAAATTATAGCTTTAAGAAGTTCTAAAGATAAATCTTGTTTGGAAAGATTTAAATCAAACATTAAGAGAGACAAGTAAAATAATGTTAGAATTTTCCAATTATATTATTTTGATATAGCAAGATCTTTTGATTTGGTTAAAAAATTTTTTTAAAACATGAGTGCCAAACAGTAATTAAATAATGCCACAATTTTTGAACATCTCAAAGGAGAAAATGCTGTTTCTTCTTATTCATTCATTAGAAAGATGACAATACTAAACAATATTCGAGTGATGTCTGGCCTCTTGGGCCAAACTGCTCTACTTCAAATCCTGCTCTACGTCCTACTAGCTATGTGATCCTGGACAAGGCATTTAATCCCTCTAAGCAACTGGGTCTTTCTCTATAAAATGAGGAAGATCACTGTTATCTATTTCCTTAGATTTTTGTATTATGTATGTAAGTTAATACATCTCAACATTTTTAAAAGTTATTTATTTTGAGAAACAGGGAAAGAGAGAGTGAGAGAGAGAGAAAGAGCAAGCGAGCGAGCGAGCAAGACAGACAGAGAGAGAGAGGGAAAGCACAAAAAGGGGAAGGGCCAGAGAGAGGGAGGTAACCAGAGAACCAGAAGCAGGCTCTGTGCTGACAGCAGACACCCTAATGCGGTGCTTGAATTCATGAAACGTGAGATCATGACCTGAGCTAAAGTTAGATGCTTAACCAACTGAGCCACCCAGGTGTCCCCACCCCAAGGTGTTCTGCACAGTGCCTGGCACATGCTAAATGCTCAGTCACATTAGCTGCTATCATCACCACCGTCATCCTCACCGACTCTATCGTCACTCACTGCCACCCACCACAGTAACCCTGAAGCCCACCAGCACAACCCAGCACCCACCGTCACATGCCACATGACCCACTGACGTCATCCCTCCATCACTCATCACCACCCACATCCGTCACCACGCGTCTTGTCATTAACCACCGCCCACCTCAATGACCCCCAAACCTGCTATGATCACGACTCGACCATCATATCTCCCTGTCAATATGACCAACCACTACCCACTGTCATTACCATCATCCAGCATCACCACCTCTCACCACCCACCAGTACCTATCACGATCACACTCATCACCTATCATGATCGCCTAGAGCACCTTTATCTTTCACTGCTCGGTAGAGGCCACAAGAGGGCTGGGAAGTCCTTTCTAATCACTTTTTAGACATAAAATCTTACAAAGGGCTTTGAAGTCCCCAAAGAATCCATTTATGAGAGTCTTTCCATTTCAAATGCCCTAATACTCTCGTAAGAATCATAAACAATGACAACTAACATGACTGCAGGCTTAGTACATTTCTGGCACTGTGCTAGTCTAAGTTTTCCATGGATTATTTCATTTAAGGCTTGCAACAGCTCTGTGAGGTATATACTATTGTTATCTCTACTTAACATACACAAAAACAACGAAGCTTCAAAAGTTTTCATAACTTGCTTAAATTTGCAAAGCTAGTAAGTGATAGAGCTATACTTGAACCTCAGACACTCCATTCTTTGGCCCAAAGTCTTCCATATCACTTGGCTGTGCGTAAAGCACTCTTTCTCCTTCTTTAAGGGTTTAGTATGATTCTAACTTTTTCAGTATGTTTTACTCTGTCTTTTTCAGGCTTTCCCTTGTGACAGTCTACCCCCACCATTTCAACTTCAGGTCTATGAGTCTATTCAGTCCCAATCTGGTCATATGTAACCAGCATACATCAGTGTTGGAATTCGGGCAATCTAGACAGGTGCATAGCCAGTGGATTCCTTTACCTTCATAACCCATGTAGACAGTCCCACTACATGACTCATAAAACTCTTGGTCTTGCGAAGGTGGCCAAGATGCATAAAGGAGCCCTGCCTTGATTTGGTTTGTGTCATACAGTCTACTGAGATAATTGAGGGAGATTTGTGAATCCTTAAAATACACCTTAAAACATTTCCCTACTACCAGAGTACCTCTGAATTAATTCTGGAAATGTGGTCCAGAACTGGATAGATTTGGATAGAAAGAGGAACAGATTATTAAAGGATATGCTGACTGGCCTCAAAGAAAATAGAATTCAGCAATGATGGTGGTGAACAGCTAGGGACACTAAACAGCACACAGAGAGCAGCAGAAGACCAGCGGTCAAGCATCTGACTGGACGGGACCCAGGGGGGAAGCCAGGACAATGGAAATCACTCAGTTATTAAGAGTAGAGTGTATTATAGTCTAGGAAAATAAGCAGGTGGGGCGGGGATGAAGGGAGACAAGAAAAGCACATGGGAATACAATGATCACATTATGTCACTATTATTTTGAGATAAACTCTTACACCTAGAACATTTGGAGTGATTGCTTATTAGCTGTAACCCCTCTTTGCAATCACATAATTAGCCAAGCTGGATTTGTTAGCCTGGAACTCCAAACTGGGAGAACGGAGAAGGATCATAATTAAAATGTGAATATAAGTGAATTGGTTTTAGAACAAAGTCTTGGGACACAAGGTACCATTTCAAGAAAGTAGCCCACTTAAATTTTACACAAGATTCAGTATGTTTTACTCAGGGAACTAAAGAGCTTTTGTGGACTCGGAATTCATTATAAATGGGAAGTAACTTGTATGAGAAGATAGTGTTTAGGATTGCCACAGAAATATTTTTTTCTCCTGGGAGTTGAGCTACTTTTTACAGTGACTCAGTTGTTTCTAATTTTTATGCATGTATGCACCCATTCATCCAACAGTCTCAGGATCTGAAGGCACATCTGAGTTTAGCTTTGTGAAATAGGTGAGATGAAGCTATTAACAACCCCCTCTTTTACGGATGGAAGAGGTACAAAGCAGCGACAAGCCCTAGACTCTGCCTTGATTTTCTTCTTTTTTTTAAAATTTAGTTTTGATATATAGAGAGAGCATGAGTAGAGGAGGGGCAGAGAGGGAGGGAGACACAGAATTAGAAGCAGGCTCCAGGCTATGAGTTGTCAGCACAGAGCCCATATGGGGCTCAAACCCACAAACCATGAGATCATGACCTGAACCAAAGTTGGATCTTCAACCAATCTGAGCCACCCAGGCACCCCTGCCTTGATTTTCTGGCTGGATCTGGTGCTAAAGCTCAGTTCACACTGTTCGCCAGACGCTGCTCTTGGTTCCTGTCTGGCCTGAGATTGTTCTGTCCCCTGCCACCTGTAGAATCTATTCTATTTATAGACAGGGAGAAATGCAAAGAATCTCTCTTTCCTTGAATGTACCCAAGTTTATGCTATCCTAGGGCTGAAAGGCATGAAAAATTTGGGACTCACTGTTCACAAAGACGGCAAACCTCAGGAAGGACAGGTAGCGTTCCCCTTCAATGGGGTTCCAGCCGACATCAGGGTACCCTTTGGCTAGAAGCATGGGGCAGCTCTGCAGGCCACAGCCTGCCAAGTAGGTCACCACCTGCCAACAACAGTACAAAAGTGAGTGTCTAAGTTTTTTTTTTATGAGATAGCTGTGAGGCCCACAAAATTCTGGGACAGAAGGGCTTTCATTTGCCTAGAAGCTAGAGGGAGCCCCAAACTTTTAATAACTCAGTAAGTTTGAAGTCAGAACTTCCAATTCATTGTTTCCAAATAACCAATAAGACTGATTGTCACTGTTATGTAGGATTACTCCACGAGCTCAGTTCCCTGATTTTTCCAGTTCTGGCAAGATGGAATGAACATATTTTTTAAAAAAGTTTTATGTATTTAGTTTGAGAGAGAGAGAGAGAGAGAGAGAGATGGAGAAAGCATGAGTGGATAAGGGGTGCAGAGAGAGAGAGAGAGAGAATCCCAAGCAGGCTCCAGGCCCCTTGTGGGGCTTGAACCAACTGTGAGATCATGACCTGACCTGAGCCAAGATCAAGAGTGGGACACTCAACACACTGAGCCACCCAGGTGCGCAAAGAGGGAACTACTATTTAAACATAGGCCTAACTAGGGGGCTTCTGGGGGAGATAATGGGTCCAGGTGGGCCATGTTCATTTGGCCATGCTATTTCAAGACCAAAATATTCAGTCACTGGTTGACTCCAAGTGGGCCCTTGACTAACGGGCTCCCTACTCAAGTTATGCATTAACAACTGTTGTCTCAAGTCACAAGCGAAGATGTTAAGGGGGGGGGTGGTGAGTGGGGGCCGCGGCCAGTTAAAAACTGGGATTGGTAGTGTTCTCTTCACTTCCTGGTCACTGGATCTCAGCCCTGTGATCTTGTAGACCATTTTATGACTTGCCTACTTTTTAGAAGATGTCAGGCAAAAAAAAAAAAAAAAAAAAGTGCCTAGCAAGTAGACCTTTGGTTGAAATGCAGTTGCCATTCTATTTTAGTCTTTATTATTTTATGTGTACAAGGAGAAGGGGGAGAATCCACTGTGCTGTAAACTCCTCAGTCAGGAATTTGTATCTTTTTAAATTTTATAATCCCCAGGGCTCTGCACACAGCAGATGGTCAATCACTGTTTTTCAATTGAATCATCTATTTGCTGAGGTCATACACTGTAAGTTGTTTTGTACGAATAATGGATCTAAGTCAAAATTCAGTAAGAAACAATCATCACTGTTTCCTTCTTGAACCAGTGAGGGCACTATGCTGCTTGGAGCTTAGATGTGATTTGGCCTTTAAGATGTGAGAAAAACATCAATACAGGCAGGAATTCGGCAGTGTTCAAGGTTATGGTGCAGGACATTTCCCTGGCCAGTGAGATAAGCACTTGTGTGTGTGCGCAGGTGCACACACGGCATATGTTGGCGGGGAGTTGTTCAATCTTAAGGGACCTAATTTCTGTTGAGATCAATAGAAAGGAAGAACTGTGGCATTTACCTGTCCTTTCCCTCTCTCCTAGGAACCACACTTGGGTGATTTCCTGACACTGGTCCGAATAAAGTCTGTGGCGCTGTGCTGAGCCACTGGGACCACTTGAAGATGGGGGAGCAGACCTCAGCTTCCCCTTCACAGATTTCCCTTGGTCCCCATTTCTCTCCTTTCCCAGCCTCTCCTTTGTCGATTTCCCAGCTTCTAGAGGAGAATTAAGGTCTTTGTCAAGGGCAGTCATTTCCAAAGCTGAGCTGCAGCTGAGGATGGGCCCTGAGTACTAAGCCTCTGTGGCACTGTCCTGGTGTGAGAGACCATCAGCCACTTTCTTATCTGGGGGTCAGTCACCATCTCACCAGCGGAGACACAGAGTTCTTGACAGCTGTTGTGATGTGTGAGGAGCAGTTTGACTGAAGTCTGTCTCACCAGTAGCAGACTAGGAATATCCACGGCATTTGCAGAACAGTTATTACATGCCGTACTGCTGGGTGGCAGAGGATTTGAGCCTGTGTATGTATGGGAGGGGGTGTGTCTTGTCTCTGTTCTAATCAGTTCTTTTTGCTAAAACCAGGATGTGCTTTCCAAAATACAAGTCCTGTTATGCCACTCCTCTGCTTAAAGCCCTCCAATGGTTTCCATTGCTCTTGGCTCTACAGAAAGGTCCTATAATGTAACAGGTAAGAGCATGGCCTCTGGAGCCAGACCCTTGAGGCTCCTGGCTCTGACACTTACAAACCCCAGGACACTAAGCACATCAACTAAACCTCTCTATGCCTCAGTACCCTCCCCTATAACTGAGGACACTAACATAAAGGCAGGTTCTAAGGGTTGTGTGAGTTAATTCAGAGTGGGACCTGGCCTGCAGTGATCCTATAGGAGCATGAACTTCTATTAGTAACCATTATACTTCCGTACTGTCTCTCCTCACCATTCACCACTCTCCCCACACACCCTGTGATCCGTCACACCCACCTTCCCGATTCCTGAGCACACCATGCTTTCCTCACTGAACCTCACACATTCCTGGCACACTTTTCCCCTTGGTGAGGCTGCTGGCCTCCTACTCCCACCTCAGCTCATCCCTTTCCTGAGTGACTTTCCCGACCCCCTGGTCAGGATTAGGAGCTCCGCTTCCATGCACTTCCAAACCCGCTACTCAGTGGATGGTGACCTTTTCCCTGCCCCCCTTCCCCCTCACCAGACCAGTCTGTTCATACTGCTAATCTCGGCAGCCACCCAGTCCAGGAAATAGCCCCAAGATGGAATGGGAGGAGAGATGTAGGTGAACCAGCCTCCAGTTATCAGCACCCATGGGCGCACACTTCACAGTCCCAGTGTGGGAGAGCTTAGTCTTGCCTCATTTGTACAGGGACAGGACATGTGGGCATTCTTTACCCATATACAGATTAAACAGTGTGTGCCTGTGTGGAACTTAAAACCTCAATGACCTAGGACTTTATTAGCATCTAGGTCTCTGGTAGTGTTTGTTCCATGTAGACCCATGAGGCAGGGCCTCCACATAAAGGCAACACACATATCCAGATATCCATGTCTATGAAGTTGGCTATCCCTGCCCATAGGAGATGCTCTGCTCCTAATTATCATACTTCTGCCAGTTACTCACTTTCTACCACATTTTCATGGAGCACTGAGAGGTTCTAAGGGAGACCCAGCCTTCGGTCTGCATTTCCTTGGCTTGGCTGTGCTATAATGAAAGAGCAAGCACATTGCCTCCCCAGGGCCAGTTACCTTCTCAAGGTCTGGTTCCTCTAAGCTCAGTGCTAACTCGTTGTTGTCCATCACAGAGGAAGCTGCCACATCCAGCGGTGTAGATCCCCTCATTGAAGGGGAGGCTGAGGAAGAGAGAGAAGGAGAGAAAAGGGACAGAGGCCACCCAGCGCTGAGCTGAGCATGCAGTGCACATTCATGGCCAGGAGAGGGCAGCAAGCACACTACACTCCCATCACTGTTCTGAGGGGAATTGAGCCTGCCCAGTTTAAGGACAGAATTTGTTATCCTCATCCCCACGCTCATTTTTGATTCTGAATTAAGTCAGAAAATCAGTGCACAGAATTAGCAGGGACAATGTGTTTTAGAGTACTTTTCTAACATGATACTTCTTGGAGCTCTGCTGTGGTGATCACTCAAAAGGTAGTGATGCCACTTAACCAACTTATCTTAAATGACTTGGCCATTTCTAGAGCCACTTCCTAGAGTTTAAAAATAGCCTTAAACAGTATTAGCTCATATAGTTACATCAGGTCTGCAATGTTGCCTTTGATTTTCCTTTGGTTCTTAGGCTAGAATTCAGAAACACTTTTTTATAAAAGGCGGGTAGTCTGAGGCTGCATATGATAAAGTGGAAACTTGAGCTTGCAGATCTCAATGCACATCTGAGTGGTTCTGTCTTTCACAAACCCATTTGGTTTACATCCAGGGAAGAGAGTAAGCCATATGCACCGTGTTGCTTTTCCAGTGGTGGTGATGGATTTACACTGTTTATCCACAGTTGCTCTTGGCCAGTCCACCTTCAAGCTTAGGACAGAATTGGATGGTTAGCCAAAGGGACAGGGATGCAGCCTGTAGCCAGCCCTCTAAGAATGGGTAGGGTCTCCGACCTCGGTCTGGTTAGCACCTCCCTGGTCAGTGACGTGGACTGGTGGCGGGGGGGAGCTGTGTCCCCAGACTGTGTTTATAACTTCAAGCAGCATTTCATGACCCATGAGGAGGACAAGGAAAAACTGTGTGAATATGCCAACACAAATCCATCACCAGTGCTGGGTGGCAGCCACCTCTCTACTTAGGCTGGACAGCAGGACGTCGTATCACTATTTCACTTATTTTTAGATCAGGCAGTTTCCTTCTTATAATTAAAAATATATAGCTTCTTTCCCTTTACCTCCTAAGCGGTCGGCAGGAGTGTCACCCCCAAGCCCAAAGGTGGAAGTGAGAACGTGACATACCTAGGCCAACACTGCTGTTCTCCAACAGGTAACTGAGATGCTCAAACATGGCCTTCTGATTTTGCCGGCTAATTCGACAGAAATAGCAGAGGAAGCGGCAACAGCTAGCAACCATTTTTGGAAAGGCAATCTGTAGGGAGAAGAAAGAAATGTCAAGGAAAAGAATCTATCATGAGTCCTTTCTGAAAAGTCTGACTTCAAAGAGTCTTAGGGTGTGCCATCCATTGACCTCCACCTGTCAATACTAGCATGTAAGCTATGAACAGCGTGCAAAATGCCTTTTGTCCCTGCTTCCAGTTTTTTCTAAGACTTATTCACAGGAGGGGCAGAGGGTGGACACACCTGAAAGGAGGCTTCCAAAAATATGGAGAGCTAATTATAGTTCCTGACATATCTTTCTTTCAAAGGAAAAAGAGGTCAAACAAGAATCCCAGACACCCTCCGATGTCACATGAAATTGCATGACCCTACCTCAGACCATTATTTCCATTCTGGAAGGGAGCGGACAGAAGGACAGAACTCTGATAAGAAGGTCCAGAAAGGGAGATGAGTGACCATGACAAATATGCCCAGCATTATAACAAACCTGAGTCCTCTCGGTAAAGGCTGGCCCCTGAAGTTGTGGGAGGCTGAATAGCATTACCCCCTCAGAATGTGAGCCTTCCCCGATTGCTTTTTTCTTCCCTAGTTACTTCTGTCCTTGATGACTGCTCTCCTATGGCCCGTGTAATCTGATTCATACAATTTAGCACTGAGATGCCATCTTGTGTTACTGCTGATTGTACTTGGCTCCCCTCCTTAACAAAGTAATTAGCATCTGTAGAGCCTGGCCATGTCTTAGTTTTGATCCAACCATGCTCAATAAATGGTGTCTGTGTTAACCTTGCTCTGGATCCTAGAAAGTCCTTGATTTCTCCTTTTAGAATCACGGGGGTGGGGTGCTCTCACAAATAAGGGTCTGAAACCTACACACTACCTGTTTGCTGAGGCATGCAGACATTTGCTCAGGGCTCTTCTGGAAGGTCCATTTTTCCAAGGGTCCATAAGGAACTGAGTGAGAAGGAACGTGAGCTTTGGCTTCTGTTCTACCTTTGTACCCCCAAGAGTCAATACTGGTGGAACTGCTTTGGGAATCATTAATTCCCAGGACCCTGGAACTCTGGAATTTTCCAACATTTGAAAACATCCCCTCATCTATTGCTTTAAGACCCTATCTAACTCTGTGGATCCCACATAAGTTAGGATAAATGTCCAGGGAGCTCCCCCTGACAGCGGGCTTGTTATGGGGGTGCTGGTGAGGAGAGCCGACATCCTCGGGAGCTTGGCACAGAAAGGAAACACACGCACACCTGAGAGAATGCTGCCAGGATCATTATTAAGATTTTGTTCCCCTTTAGAACAGCATTCTCCTGACACAGCACAAAACATACCAGGCTTCTAAGTGGAACCCAGAGGAATTTCATGTTGGAGGGAGCAGGGCTGCACAGTATGCATGGGAAGTAAACTGAGCAGTGAACAGCCTCGTGGAATGAGTGGGGGAAAAGCTCTAAGCCTCAGGAGCCAGAGCTATTGCACTAGCTGGCTTCCATTCAGCAGCTCTGTCCCATCCCTTGACTGTTTCCTGGCTTTAGGCACATCCCCTTCCCCTGCCCCAGGAAGAGTAACTGTGACAATGGACACCAGCTCTTTGTGAACAAGTCACCACATGCACCTGCCCAAGTCAGGTTCTGGTCTAAGTTCTCCTTACAGCATTACCTGAGACTTCTCTGCCCCCAGCACGTTCACCATCACCTCCATCACCGTCTCGTGCATGCCAAGGACTCGCATGAGGTTGGGATGCTGGTAGAACACCTTGTTGTTCATAATGTCTCTAGGGTAAAGATCAGACAGAGTGTTCAGCACTTGCTTATATCACTGCTATGAACATGTAGGGATGAGCACGCACAAATGCACAAACACACTGGGGGTGGGGTGATGCCATCCAAAAGGCAGTAAGAAGGTACTAGTCAGCGGGAATATAAGTAGGATGCCTGTTTCGAGCTGATAGGAGTGTTTTGTATTCTTTTACTTCCATTATGTACTTAATTTTGAAACACTTCCTTCTAATGCCATTACACAGTTATCCTTTTGTCTTTTTTGCTTGTCATAGCTCTCAGATAGCCAGAATCACTGGATTTCTCTTCCTTCATGGGCTCCACGTCTTCCATTTTTTTCTTCTCTTTTCCTTATATCTATGTCTCTATGGACTTCAGTTTTCCTAATGATAAGGCTGTACCCCTCTCTTAAAGGCAATTGTATGTTAGGTACCCATGACATTTCTGAGCCACAGTCCTCAAAAAAAAATGAAATTAACAATGAGATATAAAAAAATTTGTTTAGATCGGTCACTATAAATTCACCAAATACAGCTGCAAGCAAATCAAATGCAGAGGAGCCTGTGATGTGGCTGTGTGCTCCCCTGCATTGAGGTTTCGCTCTGCCTGTGCCCTCTGGCCTGGCTCGTGCGGCTGCTGAGAGGACACCCCACTCGGTTTTACCGCTGCTCTGTCTGCTGTGAACGCTGGGGAAGAGGCTAATTCTGTGGCTTTCTTTTGCCATAAAAGCCTCTTTGTTTCTATTACGTGATTCCTCCTTGGAAATGGATTTGAGGAATGTGTGGATCGCACCCACGCCCCAACCTCGGGATTCTCAAAGTCTCTCGTCTAGGTCTCGGTGATGCTCCTTTAGTTTGCTGGCTCCAGGGTAGTGGGATGGAACATCGAACTCTTGATTTAAATTTTTTTTAATGTGTGTTTAATTGTGAGAGACAGAGTGGGAGTAGGGAAGGGGCAGAGAGAGAGGGAGATCCAGAATCCAAAGCAGGCTGCAGGCTCTGTCATCACAGAGCCAGATGTGGGGCTTGAACTCACCAACAGTGAGATCGTGACCTGAGCCAAAGTCAGAGAGTCAACCTACTGAGCCACTCAGGTGCCCCAATGAGTTCTTGATTTTAATCAAGTAACATCAGGAACTGGCCAGGTAACTTTTTTGGGGTTTGGTTTCCTCATCCCCAAATGGAACTACACCATTAAATTAAAGGAGATCTTTTTGATGTCTAAAATGCTCTCTTTTAGACAGCACAGCTTCTAAGCAAGAGCCAGGAGCTACTGCTAGGGGGAAAGGTGTCTTGGAGAACTGACAAAACTGGCTCCCTGGGTTCCCAAGCAAAGGGAGGGATCCACATGCAATGCCTCGGAGGGAAGTCTCAGAAGAATTTCAGTCAAAAGCCCAGCTGCTCAAAACCTTTCTCTCTTGTTGAGTTGAACAGTTTCCCTTCCTCTGAATTTTTTTCATTGCCTCCCTGGAGCTATTTTCTTCAGACACAAACTAAAGAACTGATTTTCTCTAAGACTCCTCCCCCTGCTGCTTCTGGCAATGTCCCTTCACCTGGGGTGCACAGTTAGCTCGCTCAGGTTACCAAAGGGGACCGAGACATCGAGAATGTTATCCCACAAGAAGTGAGATCAGGATGGCAGCACACAGGGATTTTATACAATTTGATCCCAGAACATCTGTAGAGCAAGGTACACCAGCTTTTCATCTTGAAGCTCTTTGGAGCTTCATGCACTGAAGTGCAAATGACCTACCCCAGCCCGTTGATCATGAGCAGCTCCTCTTCCTTGCCCATCCTGACACTGAGCAGGCAGCGGATCTGGCCCAGGGCGGCCAGCAGGGTGATGGTGTCGCTCACGGAGGCCTGACTGATGGTGTACGTCTTCCGCAGCGCCTGCAGCAGCTCCCCGATGCTGTCGTACTGCCTCCGGAGGAGGGTGAACATCATCCGGACCAACTCGGCGTCCTGGATCTGGTCCTCCTGGGCCCAGCGGATCATGGTCTGAGAGATGAGCTCCTTCAAGGTTGCTACGGGGACAACAGGGAGGACCAGTACTGTGGCTGGCATGGCTCTGGGAGAGCTGTGTAGCTCAGCCAGTACATTCAGCAATGAGACGACATCAGGGGTCAAGGTCAAAACATTCTTTTTCTAAGGGTGGAACATGGCATTTGAAGAAGTGAAATATATCATCAAACGACATAGGTGTGAACGATACTATGAGAACAAGATACCTCCATTTTGAATTGAGGGTGCTAGATATTTTAATTAAATGAAAGTTAAATCAATATTGGAAATAAAAGACTCAGTAAGACACTGTTCCTGTTTTCAGAATACTCAAGAAATCAGTTTACATTTTCATTTTGATTTTATGAAAAATTACCTTTATTTTATAATGCAATGTAAGAAAGAGTAAAATGTGCAAGTGCCATGGGGCAGAGCTGAGGGAGTTGTGGGGGGGGGGCAAAGGCATGAAGGCATGAGTTGACGACTGCTCACTGCCTCTGTAGAGTGCAGGGATATTTAGTATTGGATTTTCTCTACCATGGATACTATCCTCCAAGCTCTTTAAATATACCATGTACCAAAAATGAATTCATGCCATTGATTCTAGAACTCTAGAAGATATTTTGGATGACATACACATAGACCTATGTTAGGAGATGGAGAAGAGCAGAGAAACAATGTTCTGTGAGGCCTGAAGAATTTGCACTATTCGACTATCACCCCCTTGAAGGGACTGTGCTGCCCTGCATCTTCGGCAGGGGGTCAGCTAACAAGGCATCATGACTATGTTCAGAGGCATCAGGAGAAGGGCCAGTGTGGCTTTGAATACAGAAGCTCACACTGGTTACACAGAAATACCACTGGCTGCACAGGTAGAGGAGAAGTCAATGAAGTGGGACTTGAACCAACTGTGGGACCTGCAGCGGTTGAACCGAGCGGCTCCTGAAAAGTACTGGCTGGCACTGTGAGGCAGCATGGTCAGCAGAGAGATGTAGGAGCCCCTGGGTGGCTCAGCCAGTTAAGCATCCGGCTCTTCATTTCAACTCAGGGCACGATCTCATGGTTCATGAGTTTGAGCCCCGTGTTGGGCTCTGTGCTGACAGCATGGAACCTTTTTGGAGTTCTCTCTCCTCTCTCCTTCTCTTTCAAAATAAATAAATAAATAAACTTAAAAAAAAAAAAAGGAGAGGCAGATCTGAGGTGGAGGACAGGGTGAAAGAGGGCCTGCCAGAATGGCTTGGAGGGCAATGCTTACCCTCCCCATGTCTCACACACACACTCTTCCAGAAAATTCCATGAGATGGGGGAGAAATGCTGCTTTTAAATCATAATCACCTCCATGTCTGGCTCTGCCTATCACATTCCAGCAAGGTATAGACAGTACCAAGATCCTTCATTTGGACCTGGCAATAAAGGCAGAGCTCAGGGGATCATAAAGGTCACCCGGGCCATCAATGGACGAACTGGGAACAAGCTCATGTCAACAGCCTGTGCCTTCGATAGCCTGCGCCACCTCTCACAGTTGAGGTGCCTACCTCCATGTCATTATATATGGCAGATGTCTGCTCTACATACAGTCTTGGCTCAACATAAGGACATAAAAATAGAGCTCAGTTACCAAAGCTTCAGAAGAGATCAAGATGTAAAGGATGAATTTAACTTACTGCTGGGTCTATCAACCCTGTGGGTGTTTTAGGTTCAGATGGGAGACAGGCTGCAAAACTTAAAAAAGGATACCCAGAGCAGAGAGAAGCAAAGTTAAAAGATGTTCCTAAGAGAGCTCACTAGGCAGGGACTGCTGACTAATATCTGTTAGGTTAGGTAATATCTCTATCCTCTGGGGAAAAGTAAGTTATTTATGGGCCAGGCTGGGCTCCTGTCAGGAACTTGTTTCCTCACTGGCCACATGTAAGAGTTCCTGTTTCTTCTAGGTAATAGCCATAGGAAAAATCAAAGCATGACAAAACCACAGACGCTTCCTGACCCAATATAAATTTTTCTAGTCCTGTACGTACAATTTCCCCTTAAGCCTACATTGTGATCTGAAGCAATCATGATTTTCTCTCCACTAATAACCAAATCCTCTGCTAGGATAATACACATCACAGTCCCTGCCATATATGAAAAGCAACAACCAGAAATGTTAATCAGCTCAAGGGCTGTCCTCTTTTCAATGGGGAAAGTTACAGAGTCATAAGGAAAGCAAGTAAGTGTTAGCTTTCCCTTGATCTGGCTTTCAGATTTGGTCAGGATTTTGGTGAGCGCTTAGCCACACACCAATTCAATAATCCAAATCAACGTTTCTAAAAAAGAGAACATTTACAGACAAACACCTCTCTAGAGGGCAAATGGGAAAGGAGACCACCCTTTACCTCAAAGAGTGGAGCAGGAAGCACCACACAGGTTTTCTGTCCAGGCCAGCCTTCCAGTAAGTATGAGAGAGTGGGATAAGCCATTATGTGTGTGCGACCAAATAGAAGCTCAGTTAAAATACAAAATAATAATAGCAATAATAAATAAAAAACAAACAACAAAAACAAAAGGGTGGCCCCAAGACCCTGACAGAAAAGGACTCGTGGTCATGTTATTGATGGACAGATGTCAATTAGTGGAAGGCATGGCATTTAAGACCATTCTTGTAGGACAGGGTTTCAAATTGTGAGACGAGGCCCAGGAAGGGAGAGAAAGTGTCACTACAAGAAGAAAGAAAACTTGGGAGAGGTGGCAGGGGAAGGAGTATCCCCAAGGGCCCTCGAAGCACAGCATCTTTTTTGGCCTGACCTATGCTGGAGACCTAGCACCCGCCCAGCAGACCTACGCTGAATCGATTAATTTCTAATCCTCTGAACACTTCTAGGTCTGAGAACATGGAGTTTATACCCCTGGCAGTGATGCTACTGAAAATTCCTCAGATTTTAATTAGCTCCCATGAATTAGCTGCAGAGTAGCATAAATGTACTAGGGTCCAGAGGTTAAAAAGAATACACTTTCTAGAACATGGTAGGCTTTCCATATACAGCTGAGGATTAAAATAACTAATGCATATAACCATGTCTGGCACACACTGTGAGCTTAATAAAGGTTAACTATTCCGCTATCTGTATCAGCGATCGTGGAAGTGTGGTCCCCAGACTCTTAGGGGTCCCAAGGCACTTTAGGTAGTTTGCAAGGCCAGATGTTATTTGCCTTTTTCCACTATGTTGACACTTGTTCTGATGGTGGAGAAGCAAACAGGAGGTTCTTTAGTGAGAATCAAGGCAATAGCACCAAACACCAATCTTCACCAACATTATCTCCAGAAAGATGCCAAGTTTCACACAGGAGTATCCTACATGACATCTAAAAATTTATATTTTATTAATAACAAATTCAATGTACATCTTTTCAATCTCCCATGGGACAAAAAGGGAAGCATGCATACCACACATCCCCAAATGAAAGGTCAGAGGATTTCGTGAGAAGTCCTAGTGTGGTGGTTTGAGTTGTGAGCTCAACTGGCTGCTCGTTTGGTGGAATGTTATTTTTAATGAAAAAGGCAGCAGACAAACTAGGCTGGTTCATCAGACTTGGGTGAATGACAGACATGTTCTTACAAATGAAGGAAGCAAGCTCATCACTTCGAGGAAAACAACGAATGGTATCTGTTGCCAATAATGTAATTTGAGCTTTCAAGTGAACGCGAGAATTTTAGAAAATGTCTATCTGCCACAGTAAGTGTGACAGCCTCTAAAGGCTTTCTGATTACATTGTTGATGATAACAAATGTGATTTCTAAAATATTTTATAATGAAGTATGTCAACATTTGGAAGTGCTGCCTAACTTGGTGAAGGAATAATTTCCCAATGACCAAACTACGATGTTATAAAAACATTCAAGGGTAAAATGTCCCTTCAACATGAAAAACACACCAATGAGTTTTTATTTAACCAAGTACAAAGATTTCCTTAGTGTGACTGCAGATTCTCCATGGCAGTGAACGTCTGAGAACCTACTACTTGTTGAGTTTTGATGTAGTATCAAAGACGACTATGCACAATTATCTGAAAAGGCTATTAAAATACTCTTCCCCTTTCCAGCTATCTATCTCTTTGAGGCCAGTTTTCTCCCTATTATAAGAAGGTATAAGAAGCTGGCTTCTATTACTAATCTTCATTAGAGAATTAGGAAAATGCAAAACAATGTCACTCTTCTCATTATTCTTGCTATGTTTTGAAAAATAAAGTCATTTCTCACAGAAGTATATTATTTATATAACATATAATGGGTTGTTAAAAATGTTTATTTTGAGAGAGAGTGAGCATGCACATGGATAGGGGACAGGCAGAGAGACAGAATCCCAAGTAGGCTCCATGATGTCAGTGCAGAGCCTGATGTGGGACTTGAACTCACAAACAGTGAGTGATATTATGACCTGAGCTGAAGTCAGCTTCTTAACCGACTGTGCCACTCAAGTGCCCTCAGAGCAAAGCTTTCTGTAGGTGACAGCCCAGATTTCCAGTATCAGTGAGAGCAATGTCATCGCTGAAGGGTCAGCTAATGTGGGGCAAAGAATTAAATGCCTCCCTCTCTATCCTGAAACTCATTTCTCCATGTGCCTGACTGTCCTGACTGCAAGCAAGTCAACCAAGGCCCTGCGGCCTCGATATGAAAGCCACCCACCCTGCTCCTTGCTCTGGAGATAATGGATCTTGAATCCAAATTGATATAAAGAGGGAAGCACCTAAAGCCCTTCAGGCTGGCAGGGAGTCCTCCCTGACTGCCAAGGTTCAATTTTCCAAATGATTCCTTCATTTCACTTTATTTCTCAGTGTGAGGTGTCTCATTCATCTTACTCTCACATTCAATGTACTTCCCACCCAGAAACAAATGTGGAAGGCTTCGTAAACTGAGGCTTTCCCAGTTCAGACCTGAGCTCTTGGATTACAATCACCCAGCCTAATAGAACAGGGTTCCGGAAAGAAAACTTTGCTTTCTGATCATGGCCATCACCTCAACATAGACCCTTCTCCAACTTTCTAGTCTTAAGACTCCTTTTATATTCTTAAAAAATTATCAAAGACCTCAAAAAACTTTATGTGGAATACATCTATGAATATTACAGAATTAGAATTTAAAACTGCTGTCAGCATGGAGTCCGCTTTAGAGCCCGAGTCTCCTTCTCTCTCTCTCTCAAAAAAAAAAAAAAAAAAAAGGAGGCGGAGGAGGAGGAGGAGGAGGAGGAGGAAAGAAAAAAAAGCTTTGCTCTGCACTGTGTATCCGAACCTCAGGACACTGCTTGCTCACAAGTTCCTGCCATCCTCATCTTAGCAGCGGAGTTAACTCTAGTTGTATCAACTCCTAAATGAGCTAAGTGAATGGTATTTTCTGTTAAATGCCCAACGCTCCTGTAAGTGGTCTGTATGCAACTATTTGGAGACAAAGTGATTATCCACAGCCACTTAGTTGGGGAAACTAAATACACATGTGAGGCATTTAATGAGAAATAACGAGCAAGATAATGGGGAAAACTGCATTGTCCAAGACATTAAAGGGCCCCAGACAATTCATAGAAAGGTACAGTTTCTCTAGTAATCCAAAAACTCCAAAGAAAATAAAGAAATGATTAGGTCTTCCGCCCT
>NC_043708.1:74432556-74443768 GCF_006229205.1 Suricata suricatta
CCGTGAGTCCTTCATCTAAAGCTCTTCCCATTTTTTGAAGAGGTCCACATTCCACAGAGACTAAAGCAGCAGGGAACAAGGAGTTCTATCATGAAGAAGGGCCCTCCCAGGGATGCATGAAGTGATCCGGTGGGAAAGACATTACCCATTTTTTTTAATGACATCTTCTTTGAAGGGTTAATCCATACAAGTAGTCTCTATAGTAAATACTTGTATGTTTTTCTGGTATCAGTGGTGGAATGCTTATAAATTTGGTAGGGCCTTCAGAGAGCAAAGGGAGTCAATTCTTGAGATATATTTGAACTTCTTTCATAACCACAAATATATTAAAAGCAGTTGCAATGAAACACTGATTTCATTTCTGCTGCCTTTCTAAGTTCATCTTTGGATATGCTGCTCTGTAATGACTAAAAAGACACTGTGGCAGGCATAAGAAACATGACTCCTAAGGGGGAAAGACTCCGGAGAAAGGTAAGGGTGAGGTGGGAGATTTGCTGTAATGCAGGGCCTCATTTTATTCCCTGGCACACACACACACCCAAGTGCATGTGCCTCATTACTCCACTCAGAACCCCTTCCACAGTGGTGCCTGGGTGGCTCAGTCAAGTGTTTTTTTTTTTTTTAACCTTCATTTATTTCTGAGAGATAGAATGTGAACAGGAGACAGAGAGAGAGAGAGAGACACAGAATTTGAAGCAGGCTCCAGATCCGAGCTGTTAACCCAGAGACGGATGTGGGGCTCCAACTCACAAACTGTGAGATCATGACCTGAGCCAAAGTCAGACACTTACCTGACTGAGCCACCCAAGCGCCCCTAAACGTCTGACTCTTAGTCTCAGCTCAGATCTTCATTTCAGGGTTAAGAGACCAAACACTGTGCTGGACTCTGCGCTGGGTGTGAAACCTACTTTAAAAAAAACAAAAAAGCCCCACCAAATGTAACAAAGTTGCTTCCCACAGTCTTTGCTAAAACTCTAGGATTTAGGATTTTTCATTCATTGACTTGCCTGTTTCAAGAAGGCTTTGTCAAGTGCACTAGATGGTTTAGATCAGTAGGTTTTTTGTTTTTGTTTTTATTTCAGAGAGAGAGAGAGAGAGAGAGAGCGAGCGAGCATGAGAGAGAACAAGTGGTGAAGAGGTGCAGAGGGAGGAGAGAGGAGAGACAGAATCTTAAGTAGGCTCCTAACATGGGGCTTGGTCCTATGACCCTAGAGTCCTGATCTGAGCTGAAATGAAGGGTCAGACGCTCAACCAAGAGAGCCACCCAGATGCCCCAAGCTCATGAGGTTCTTAAACAGCTACAGTGTTCTTTACAGAAAGAAAAAAAAATGTGTAACCAAGCATTTGTTTTCTGTTGAGACATGAATCCTAGACAACAGAATGTCTTGGTGAAGCTAGTCATGTACACACAGTTCCCTTGATAATTATAAATGGCTTCATTTAAGAAATTATTAACATTCTAACTTGCCCCACTTTTGTAATTAGTGTAATTAGGGATAGTCACATTTAGGCAATTATATTAAATACACGATCTAGAAACTGCATTTTAAATAACTGTTTAGGCTAACTCAAAAATGAAATAGTTCTAAGGTACTGTATTGTTTAGGGGAAACTTGAGGCCTGAAAGATACTTTAAAAGAAAGATAGCTACTTTGCTGCTTGATTTCTGGACTATCCAGACATTACTTACAAGAAAAAAAGATTAGAAGTGCCCTTAAATTAGAGCTAGACTTAGTACAACAGTCTGGAAGCTCAGGTATGATTTATTGTTAGGCTGTTCACTTGCCTCCACTTGTCATTCTCTAACTACTATTGATCCTCAACCCCCAAGCCTACATTCTGTGACTCTTACAAGAAGGTTCTCCAGAGTTACCCACCATATTTGGTGAAACGCTTTTCTACATGATCAATTTACCAGCTTTGCAATTGCAACTATGGTGAGAAAAGGATCATCTATTCTCACGGTACGGGTTTAAGGTTTTAGGTTACTGAGGTCTGGAAATAATCTTTTCATCTCTAAATTTAGATCATGGTCCAAGTGGCCATCGCACCCTGAAATACAGGCTTGTTGCTAAAGAGCAGATGTTGACCCCTGGCAAAGCAAATCCCTGAAGCTTACAGATCCCAAACCTGAGCTTGTGTTGGATTTCTGAGAGTGTGCTCTTAAATTTGGGTCAGTTTGGAAGAAAATATCTTCTAATTACATTGACTAGAGGGAGCAAACACAATTGCACTGTACTTAGTTTAAACTTAGAAAGCAATTTATAATGCTCATGCTTACAATGGGAAAAGAAAAATAATTATGTGCATCTAAATTATGTGCACTTATTTTTAATTTCTAGGTGACTAAAAAGTTAGCTCATGGTATGCTGTAAATGCTCTAAAGGTATTAACAGGGGGTAGATCATTTCCAAGCATAAAAAACAAATGTATTTTGGCCTCTGCTTTCTCCTCCCTGTGGTGGGCTGAAGAATGACCTCCCCAAAATGTTCACCTTTTCATCCTCAGAACCTGTGACTATATTACCTTGGACGGCCAAAGGCACCTTGCATTTGTGATTAAATTAAGGACCTTGAGATGGGGAGATTATCCTGAATCACCCAGGTGGGCTCAAGATCATCACAATGGTTCTTCTAAGAAGGACACAGGAGGGTCAAAGTTCGAGAAAGAGATGTGATAATAGAAGAGATCCAAGTGGTACCATTGCTGGAAAGGCCACTAGTCAATGCAGGAGGCTTTTAGGATCTGACAAATGCAAGACACAGATCTTTCCCTAGAGTGTCCAGAAGGAATACAATACTATTAACCCATTTTAGACTTGTGACCTCCAGAACTGGGTGATAATAAATTCGTACTGTGTGAAGCCATTAAGGTTACAACAATTTGCTGCAGCGATAGAGAACTAATATACTCCCACTGGTAGAAAGTCCTGGTTGAGACTACATGAAACTCTCCAGATCAGACTGGAGAGGCTCAGTGGGCAAGCTGCTACAGGAGAGCTCAGAGAAGCTGGTCCTGAGGGAGATCCAGTTCTAAGTTTTTGTTGAGAGAACCAAAGTGACAGGGCTGTGATGCCTTGAGGTCGGCCCAGGTCTGGCTCAGAGCTATGTCAAACCCAAACATTAAATGCAGAAAGCATCAAATCCGCAATCACTATGGCCCATCAGATAACGTACACAGAGTTCCTTAGTTCCTACAGCACAGCTTTGCGGCCTCTCCTCTCCCTCCAGACATCAAGAGCTACAGCCGCCCACATTCCAGCACTAACCACTGAGTGATGGAAGATGACTGCCATCATGGCATCATGAACATTCCTCACCACATGTCAAGAATCCATTTGCTCCTGCTTCCTTCTGAACAGAACCTGATTTTGTAGAGCTGTCTGCCTCTCTCTCTTACGGCCCATGAACACTGACCCAACCCCACTCTACAGGTAGGCTCTGCTGACGTACCTCAACTAGCACATTTTATTTTCTAGGTCACACTCAGTGGTTCATAAGTTGGCCTGTGACCAAGTTCTCCACTCAAAGGCGATCTCAGGATCCTTCGAATACCAGGGCAGGAGAAACTGTCTTGCTTTTCGCTTGGACACTGTAGCACATGGTCGTGAGGCCTAGAGTTGCAGCCACCACCCTGATGCGAGCCTGAAGGCAGAACTAGAACATGGAACAGCTGTGGGAAGAAGGAGCAAAGTTTCCCTCAACCCACTGGCTGGCTCCATCTCCACCTTCCAGGTACACTAGTCTGGGAAGTCTTTTACTGGCTACTCTACCCGAGTGAGATTTTCTGTTGTTTTGTTGCATCTGAAATGATAAACGTAGAGATCAAGTTCTTAGGTCTCACACTTGGTATATTCACTTCAGAAGCTGGGAGGCATACCAACCTCTAAGTACTGGAATATTAAACTGAGCACTGTTTCATGGAATCCTGATCTCCCTGCCCCCGTGAGGTACAAATATCATTATTTTCATTTTGTGGACAAGGAAACTGAAACACATGGAGGTGAAGAAACTGGCCTACTGTCACAATTGGTAAATGACAAAGCTGAGATCCAAACCTTGGCTGCTGGAATCCAAACTCATCTACTTTTCCAGCTGAGGGCTGCTTACTTTTTATAGCTTCACAACATCTGGAGAAATAGCTATCCTTATAATGCTTTAAATTTATATTATACAGTATAGATGGTCTTTTAAACAATAAAGTGGATTCAGAAATAAATCCTGAAAATCATAAAGCCTTGGCTCTTTTTGGGGCTGACACTGAGCTAGGAAAATTATTCACA
This sequence comes from Suricata suricatta, assembly GCF_006229205.1. Taxonomy (NCBI): domain Eukaryota; kingdom Metazoa; phylum Chordata; class Mammalia; order Carnivora; family Herpestidae; genus Suricata; species Suricata suricatta. The sequence goes on from NC_043708.1 coordinate 74,436,839, forward strand.
TTCCCAGATCCTTGATCTCGTCAATAAAATCAAGTTAGCAAACGAAAGTTCATGCTGAAGGAAATGAAGGTATGGCTGATGTAGTGACAAGAGTGCTGGCTACTTTGTTCCAGCTCTGGCTGTGTTACCTTGGTCAAGTCACTTTACCTCTCTAGGTCCCTATCCACTTCTACCAAGTCACAGGTGGCTTAATACTCTAGAATTCTGTCTATCTGACCTATTGAGCACTTGGAAAGGGTTGTACTAATTTATTAAAATGGCAAATTTTGCTGGGTTCACTGGGTTAAAGCAGTGAGCATCAAGAATATTACCCCCACCTTTTAGTGCTCACCTACCATATCAGGATGTTACCCAGATTGCTTTTACTAATAGTAAAACTGGAGATCAAAGTAAAACAAAATCTTAAAATCCATCGACAAGGCATCACTGTATACCACTAATCACTCACACGGGGGAGATGAGTGGTGATAGATTGATGGCTGTTTTGAAGGCTGTCCTGAGTGCTGAGAGGCAAAGGACTCATCCCATCAGGGGTCAGATGGCACAATAATACCCTCTTGATTGAGTGGCTAAGATTTAATGGGAAGGTCTCATGCCCTCTGCGTTCTGTGCCCTAGAGATCTTCTCTGGACTGAAAGTCTGGTCTGCTTAACAAAGTGGCCAAATACCTACTACTTATTAGCAGTGAAGGTCAGGGAGAAAGTTAAACCCACAGACTCCGAGGAGACTTGGAAAATTCATCACGCTAATTTCTCTGTACCTTCCTGGGGCCTCTCTGGCCCAGGCGGTATAGTCGATGCCACTTTTGCTTAGTTTTGCTGGAACAAGATTATCGGGGTCATGGAGAACAAGGTAACAAGGCTTTCTGAAAACCTGAAAGGAGAAGCCTGTAAAGACAGTCTGGAGCACTGTTCTTGGAGCATTTACTCCGTGTCATCAGGACATCGCTGCCAGAGACCCAGCGAATGGTGTGCACTGGTGCAGGGCCCGCCCAGGCTTGCCGCAAGCCCCTGACCACCCACGAGAGCACGCAGCTTCCCTTCAGCCCAGCTCTGTGTTTAATTTTTGGATGTGTACACCTATCTCCTATATTGGCAGGGGACTAGGGTATAAGTTCAAGGGGCTTGCTAAAACATTCTAGTCTCATCGCAGAAACTGTAGCCAACGCTCACTAAGAGTTTCCTGTGCATCAGACCCTGTGCTAAATGCCGTACCTGAATTACCACTGCTTCCTAGTATGTTAAAGTAGCTATTTTGTTTAATTAATTGATTAATTAATTTAGAGAGCATGCATGAGAAAGGGAAGGACAGAGAAAGAGAGCGGAAGAGACGGGGGTGGTGGGTGGGGGAGGGAATCTCAAGCCTGACAGCAGCTCCATCCCACGACCCTGGGATCATGATCTGAGCTGAAATCAAGAGGTGGGTGCTCAACCACCAAATGAGCCACCCCAGCACCCCATCATTCATTCTTTACAACCACTGTGTAAGAAAAGACAGGTGTGGCAGGGACTGAGTTTCCTCTACAGTGAGGGCCACGGTAGCCTGATCCTCACTTTATCTCTTCTTGAGGCAAAGAAACACTTCAATTCGAGAAACAAACCAGGACTCCTGTAACTAGGTGGTCTGCTGAGGCAGCCGCAGCATGGCGTGCTTCAGGGGACAAGGATCACTGGAGATGGAGCCTGGTGCCCCTATACACAATTGGTGTGAACCCCACAATCCCCCCCAGTAAGCCTGGCCTGGCTGCCCTTGAAGGTGGCCCTCAGGGAAGGCTGTGGATGGTCACATGGCTGATGTAGAGTTTTGCTTAATCCATTTGTAAATCTCCCTCTGCAGCAGTTTTCTGCCTTGGCCAGAGCATCCCATCGGTGAGGGCAGAGACAAGTGTGGAAGCAAACCGCCGCACCCCCAGGACCCTCTCCCCAGCCAGCTGGACCCGCCATCAGCACTCGAGGCCACGCTGCCAGCTGCCAGAGCCCTCAGCTTGGACAGTGCGGCAGGCTTCCGCCAGTCCATCTCTGCTGCCTCCGGGGGTCTCATCCATCATACGGAGATAATTAGCCTGTTGTTTTTGAAATCAGTCAACCAGCCTCATAATCACTTTCTCAAAAACATTCCGGAGATTAAATGACCAATGATGAGGATGGGGAAAGGAGCACAGAGAACAGCTGCGGCTGCTCACGCGTTTGGGAAGGAAATCCCTGACATGAAAATGGTACAGAGATGGGACAGCGAAGGGCTCAGGGACCTGAGGTCTCCATCTTTTCTCTGCTGGGAAAGCAACCAAATCGTTTTTATTTCAGTTCCTGTGTGGTTTATTCAGTCTGGAGAATAAACCAAGGGGGAGGTGAGCTTCAGACTGCTCATCCTCCAGGTCTATGCTCCCCACTCCCGTCCCACCACTCCCACGGCCCCGTCCCGGGCACCCCTACATGGTGCTCTGAAAGAGTGTGGGCCCTGGGCATGGAACATGTTCCCAGTCTGGGCCAGTTCTAACTTGGTGTAGAAACCTTGTCCAAATTATTTTGCTTCTCTCTTCATTGCCTGGCATGTGAAATGGGAACCTGGCTGTCACCAAACCTAGGTGTTTGCCGCAAGGAGTCAATCAGGTGAGGTAACGTGAAGTGTCTAGCACAGTGCCTTATGATTATTGTAGGTCTACTCCTGTAATCCAAGAGATTCCTCTATTTTAAGGCCAGCTAATTAGCAGCCTTAATTTTCCTTTAGCATTTCATCCACAGGTTCCAGGAAGTAGGACATGGACATTGTTGGGGTCATTGTCCTCCCCACCACACCATCCTTATTCAAGTCCTTGAGCTTCTCATCCAGAGCACTGTAGTGGCATCTCGTGGGCCTCCATGCCTCCAGCGACCCTGAACTGCAATCCTTTGGATTGCTGTCTTGCTAAGGCACAATTAACTGGTGTATAATACAGGGCTTGAGAAATGATAAGTGGTTACCATCTTTTCAAGTTATTTTTGAGAGAGAGAGAGAGAGAGAGAGAGAGAGCGTGAGCGTGCACATGCTTGTGAGCACACAAGCAGGGGAGGGGCAGAGAGAAAGGGAGAGAGAGAATCCCAAGCAGGCTCTGTGTTGTCAGCACAGAGCCCGATATGGGGCTTGATCTCACCAATTGCGGGATCATGACCTGAACCAAAACCAAGAGTGAGCCATCCAGGCGCCCCCAAACATTTTAATAGCCAAAAATAGTTAAAATTAAGTGCATACTCTGCCAGGTACACTTAAACATACTTTGAATTTTTAACTAATCTAATCCTCATGTCAAACAAATAAGGAATGAGTGTCATGTCTGTTTTACAGATGAGTAAACTGAGGCAGAGAGAGGCTATCACATGCCCAATCTCATATTGTGTGGCAGAGCAAGAATTTAAGACCAGGTGGCCTAAGTCTAGAGCCCTATGCTCCTAACTACCTCAGTACGGTTGAGTAAGTGAATAATTTAGTCCTCAAACACCTTTTGTAGCCACTGCCTTGTGGGAGGCAGGATATTATCATATATGTAATATGGAGGGCAACTAGCCTCAGGTGACAATGGTTTGAACTTTTATGCCACCACTGTGTGACCCTACAAAGTTGCTTAATCTGTCTTTAAGTTTCTTAATTAGAACACAGGAATAAAATCATCTACTTTAGGTACTGCGTATTGTGAGAATTACATGAAGCAATATGGAAGTGCTTCACACAGGCTCGGGACACAGCAGGTATTGTGTAAATGTTAACCCCTCCCTCCCTGCAAATGTAGGGCCAAGTGGCATAAAATACATGGATACAGCTGATATGTTCCACTCTAAGGCTGACTGTAGTTTAATGAATGGACTTTCAAGCCACTCTGTCCTAGCAGCACTCTACTACTTCCTTCTACCCCCTTCTATTCCTCTTAGAATTCAACCAACCTCAACTAGTTGCTGCTCCTGGATATGACCCGAACTTTTCTCACAGGGGCCTTTGTTGAAGCAGATATTTTCATCAAAAAGGTCTGCCCCTTTTTTATTTTATCTACTTATCTATGTTCTTTATGGACACTTTCCCAATTCCTCCTCTGGTCACCTACTGTATTTTATCTGCACTTTTATTAGAGCATAGCTGAACTAATGATTACATTGAGTTTCCTGCCCACACCCATTTCTTCCTTTGTTCAGAAGGTCCTCATTTGCTTCATCCTTCTGAGCCTCCTATGACTAACAGGTACTGGAGGTCAGAAGGATTTGCAGCAACGAGTTCATGTGGCAACAGGGAAGGTGTGGTCGCAGCACAGAGATTCAGTGAATAAAACAATCAGGGACACAGGTACTCTGGTATGGCAGAAGGTCACACAGGTCCCGTGAGAAGCTCCATGAAACAGCTGGGGCAGAAGGACAGAGGATGAGGCTGAAAGAAAGACTTCCTGGAGGAGGTGTCTATGCACACGCATTACAGGGAGGGGCTGGTGGGAGAGAATCTGAACAGGCTTACAAACACTGCCCGGTGCCGTCGATGTGTCTATCACCGAGTTACCTCATTTTGTGTCTAAGTATTTGTGCTGGGCTCCAGGATTTATTTTTGTAGTGGACACCAGTCTTTCCCCCTCCTCAGCACTTAATAAGCTGCAGCACTTAGGCAGGAGAGAATTTCGGTTTGGATTCATAGGCCGTTCAGTGATGGGGCAAGAGTGGGCACAAGTAGCAGCTTTGTAGAGAGAAGATGATGGAAAAACCTCCACAGGGAAGGCATTCAGTCAACGATAGCAGCAACGTACCAACTTCGAGCTGGAAAGTGATCTTCATTTTGTTAATTTCAGAATTTGGCGGAAAGAGCTGGTTGGTCTCTTCTGGAGGAGTAACTCTGTGGCAACACATGTATATTCAAGACACCTTGCTTCAACTGTCATGTGTGAGAAGCCCTGGCTCAGAACAGGCAAAAGAGTTTCTCAGAAATTTGCTGGATTGGGATATGCCAAAGAAATGTGACTTAGTATGGCAAAGCTGCTATGTTGGGTTTTTACCTCTTCATTATCATATGATCTTTTAATAAGATTCTAACAGCTTTCATCAACAATATGGCTTAGAGTTAGTTTTGGCAGATCCCTGGAACTCTGAGCAAGTTAGAAGTATTTTCATAAGGTTCAGGACCCTGTTGATTCCTCTTTTCTAGAAAAGGTGAAGTTTTCCTGCACGTCATCTGGCCAACACCAACTGCTCATAGAGGAGAAACTGTACCACCTACCATGAACATTCTGAGTACAGTTCTTGGGCTTGGTCAACATGGGCATGTTAGAATTCTGGCTTCCGTTGGGTTTAGATTTCATACATGTAACAATGAGTCACAATCACGAGTTATTGCACAGGTGTAGTAAACGAGCTAAAAAGATGATGGTTTTAAAAAGCCATTGTGTATGTCATAGCTATGTTGGCTTCACAGGACAACAGAAAGAGCATAGAACCAGAGTCAGAAAACGTGAAGGAAGCCCCAGCTTTACTCAGCTCAGGTGCCTTGTGCCAGTGACATTTAGTCACCTGGGAAGTTTTCTGGAACCGGATAGTGGTAGTAAATGAATGAACAAGTATCCCTTCATTCTTCAGAGTCCTATTTTCATCAACTACACAATAGAAGAAACCCACCAGTAATAAACTAATACTATGAAGTACTTGATGAACTGACAATTCCCTATCCCATGTTCTTCTCTGTAATTTCAGTATTTTATCAAATACTGAAAGGGTGAGAACCACCAGATAAGCAATAACGTGCACCAACTTACTAATATTGGAAAGTATTTTGACCCTCTTATCGCAACTTGCTATGTATTCAGAAACACTGTCTCCATTGGATCAGCTAAAAACAATTTCAGGGGTGTGGCAGTTAAACCATTCCCAAGATTTTCTCCTCAAATGTCAGGCATGAGTGAGGGCCTTATGTCTCTGGAGCATTTGGGAGAGGACCCACATGCTGACAACCAGACATGCTTGACCACCTTCATTTCTATTCTGGAAATCCAGGACAGCACATTTAGGACACAATTCATGAGCTGCTCACAATTCTCCTGGAAGGGAAGCAGAGTGAGGTAGAAGATATGGACTTTCACACTCGAGCAACCTTGTTTGCATAGTCTACCAGAACAGGTAGAATGTGGTCTTCCAACCTGAGTCCCAAGGTAGCAGTGCTGAAGTTGCAATCTTTGGAGGCTGGACACCATTCTTTGAGTTAGGGACACTTCACACAGCCAAGTGATTTCATCTGATTGACTCCACTTACCTCACATGAAATGGTCACCTCGTGGGACCCCTAGTGGTGACACATTATGTGTGAAAGAACCATCCACTTTGAAGATAGACTCTCAGCAGGTATTATGGGTCAGCTCAGTCTATTTTTAGTTCTGCTTTGGCAGCAAGCAAAAAGGGAATCTAAACTCACTTTTGTGCTTTTTGAATCCTGCTGGCACGTCCTCATCCCAGACCCACCCACAGAAATATGGTGTTGGAGAGCACTGATGAGGGGTTGCCAGCATGACCACTGCCAAGTATCTTATACTCTTCTCCAGAGGTGTCAACACTTGTGCTGAAAAAACGGTGAGGATTCTTTCCCTTCAGAGATATTCTGACAAAGATGGAAGGTCCATAGAAAGGTCAATAAGATGCATGAACCCCTAAGTAGTGTTCTCAGACAAACCAATCATAGTGTGACAGTCTACTGCTCTAGTCTATGATTTGAAAGCATATTTTAAAATTAACAGGCAACTGACAGAATGGGAAAAGATAGTTGCAAATGACATATCAGATAAAGGGCTAGTATCCAAAATCTACAAGGAACTCACTAAACTCCATACACGAGAAACAAATAACCCAGTGAAGAAATGGGTGGAAGACATGAATAGACACTTCTCCAAAGAGGACATCCAGATGGCCTACAGGCACATGAAACGATGCTCAGCATCAC
>NC_043708.1:74443868-74458352 GCF_006229205.1 Suricata suricatta
AAGATGTGGTATATATACACAATGGAGTACTATATGGCAATGAGGAAGAATGAAATCTGGCCATTTGTAGGAAAGTGCATGGACCTTGAGGGTGTCATGCTAAACGAAATGTCAGGCAGAGAAGGACAGATACCATATGTTCTCACTCATAGGTCTAGCAGGAGAAACCCAACAGAGGGCCATAGGGAGGGGAAGGGGGAAAGAGTTGGGGAGAGAGGGACACAAACCATGAGAAACTATTGAATACTTAAAACGAACCAAGGGCTGAAGGGGGAAAGGGATGGGGGAGGGGGGCACTTGTGGGGAAAAGCACTGGGTGTTATATTGAAACTTGACAATAAACTATTAAAAAAATTAAAAATAAAATAAAATTGTAGCAATAAATAAATAAATAAATAAATAAATAAATAAATAAATAAATAAATAAAATGGATAGGAAAAGGGACACCTGAGTGGCTCAGTCAGTTAAGCATCCAACTCTCAGTTTTGGCTCAGGTCATAATCTCATGGTTCATGAGTTTGAGCCCCAGATTGGGATTCTCTTTCTGCCCCTTTCCTGCTTTCTCTCTTTCTCTCTCTCTCTCTCTCTCTCAAAATAAATAGATAAACTTAAAATGGATAGGAATAGGAACAAGATAAAAGGCAATTATTTTAAAGCTCAGAAGTTCCTCCTTCTTTAGACGAGTGAAATACTTGCAGAAGTTGGTACTAAATAGCATACTGATTATATATAATACACAGTTGTCTTGAAATGTTAATGGTTTATAGGCAGCACATTGCCCTACAGAACAAATTATGATCTTGTTTCAACATGAGTCATAACAGAAGGAGTCACATCTATTATAAGGCTTAGAGAAGTGAATTTGGACAAGGTTTGGCATAGTTGAAAAATGGAAGGTCAAGGTCCTCTAGGATGCTACAGTACGAAAATCATAGCCAAAACTCAAAAACAATCCCCATCAAAGTCCACATCCTATTTCCTTTACTCCCTTCATATTATTATTTTATTTCCTCACTGGGGCAATTTGCAATGCTAAGGGACCATAAACAGAGGTGACAGAAACAACAATGATTGAAGGAGAGAGACAATGGAAACTCACAAGGAAAAAGAACAGATATCTGTTTATAGGCATTTTTAACCATACAAATAAGACCCAAAGTATTAGATCTCTCCAGGTTCAAAAAGCTCTGAAAGTAAGTTCCTTAAATAAGAAAAGCATAGCCCCAAATACATAATAATCACCACCAATTATAAAAGAATGATCAGGACCCTCCCTGGAAGCTTAGACAGTCTACCTCTATGTTTAAGCATTTGTCAGAATGCCAATTCTTTTCATTATGTCATATAAGAGCACAGTGTCAGGAGGACTATGATTGAAAGGCATGGTCACTTACTAGGGCATCTCTCTTCCTCCTCTGCTGGCTGTTCTTTCTCAGGCTTGGGAGGGCCTTTGATTTTATACACCAAGGCACGGAGCTTCCCAGCCCAGGACGTGTCTTCCTCCTCCTCCTCTTCTTCCTCCAGGGGAACACCTAGCAAGTCACAGAACAGAATGAAAATCTTGAACTTAAAAAAAAAAACAAAACACCATAAGATCAAAAGAACATAAAATCTTTGCTTCCTATCCTTCTGGAACTTTCCAAAGATACCATAGGCAGCCTCCCATAATTATTTACCTACAGGATGTCTTTTTGGCAAGTATTTTAAAAAGATGACTTCTTGTATACAAAAACATCAAGTAGTTTCAAACTCTAAAATTAACTTTTTAAAAAAAGTTTATTTCTTTATTGAGAGAGAGAGAGAGAGAGAGAGAGAGAGAGAGAGAATATGAATGTGTGAATGAGGGAGGGGTAAAGAGGGAGGGAGAGCCCAAGCAGGCTCTGTGCTGTCACACAAACCATGAGATCATGACCTTAGCCAAAACCAAGTCAGATGCCTTAACTGACTGAGCCACCCAGGTGCGCCTAAAGTTAACTTCTTCTTACCTACACCCCAGAAATGCTGCAGAGTATCTAGAAAAAGTTAACATTGAGTCATTTCCTAGGAAAAGACCATCTATTATCCATATATTAATCAATCCACCCATGTACAAATAGCACAAATGCTGAGAACCAATTAAAACTAGCAGTTATATGTATTAAAGTAGGGACTGCTGGTCTAGGATTCTTAAGCGCGTACGCTACCATATTTTTATCACTGCAAAAGCTAAGAAGCAAAGGAGGTCAGAATCTTGGCTCACCTGAGAACAGAACCCAACCATCTAAATAAAGTGGGTGAAATTTACACAAGGATCAGTTATTTTCCTTCTTCAACGACCTTGTTTCTCTTCTATCTCAGCAAAATTTCTTCTTGGTAAAAGGAGTTTCCATCATATATGGATTGGGCATATAGGCTGGAATTATATCCTATATTTTCTCTGGTCCAAGTAGTCCGGGCAGAATCATTTCTTGAGCAGCTAGTATTGTACAGTTAACCCTTGAACAACACAAGGGTTAGGGGGGCCACGCACCCACACAGTAGAAAATCCACATATAACTCTGACCCTTTACAACTAAACTATGAAAAGTATACTCTTGATGGGAAGCCTTACTGGTAACATAAATAGTTGACTAACACATATTTTTAGATGTTATATGTATTATATACTGTATTCTTATAATAAATTAACTGGAGAAAAAATATTATTAAGAAAATCATTACGGAAGAGAAAATACACTTAGAGTACTGCCCTCTATTTATGGAAACAAAATTCTGCATTATGAGTGGACCTGCGTAGCCCAAACCCATATTACTCAGCAATCAAAAAGAATGAAATCTTGCCATTTACAATAAGGTGGATGGAAGTAGAGTGTACTATGCTAAGCAAAATTAGAGGAAGACAAATATTATATGACTTCACTCACATGTGGAATTTAAGATACAAAACAGATGAACATAAGGGAAGGGAAGCAAAAATAATAATAGAAACAGGGTCAACAGCACTTTTAAATAGAAAGCTGTCTTCCCAACCCCCACTAGCTTCTAACAAAGGAATCAGGAACAGGCTTGTCTTTGATAAAGCTTTCATCTCAGAAGCTCACCACAGTGAATGAGAAGGTCCTCATGGAAGTCATACAGCTCCTCTCGGATCTCTTCTGGGCAGGGGCAATTCTCTCCCAGTTGAAAGTTAAGAAGCATGTTGATCTTTGAGGGACAAAGAAGAATGGGTTGTTGGTTCTTAGTGTTGGTCAAAAGAACTCAGATCCTGCCTTAGACACCTAACATTCTTAGCAGATTTTATCTAACTCAGATTCTTTTTTTGCAAAGATGACTATATTTAAAAGTAGCTTTCACCCTTTTTCTATGGTAATTTATCTATTTATTTTTTATTTAAATAGTTTATTACCAAGTTGGTTTTCATATAATACCCAGTGTTTTTCCTTGCAAGTGCCTTCCTCCACGACAATCATCCCCTTCCCCTGCCCTCCTCCCTCCTCAGCCCTCAGTTTGTTCTCAGCATTCAAAAGTTTCTCACGATTTGCCTCACTCTTTCTCCCCAACTCTTTCCCCCTCTTCCCCTTCCCATGGTCCCTATTAGGTTTCTCCTGCTAGACCTATGAGTGAGAACACATGGTATCTGTCCTTCTCTGCCTGACTTATTTCGCTTAGCATGATTCTCTCCAGGTCCATCTATTTTGCTACAAATGGCCAGATTTCATTCTTTCTCATTGCCATGTAGTATTTCATCATATATATATATATATATATATATATATATATACACACACACACACACACACACACACATACACACACACACACACACATATATATATATATATATATACACCACATCTTCTTGATCCATTCATCAGTTGATGGACATTTAGGCTCTTTCCATGTTTTGGCTATTGTTGACAGTGCTGCTATGAACATTGGGGCACATGTGCCCTTATACATCAGCAGTCCTATATCCCTTGGGTAGAACCCCAGCAGTGCTATTGCTGGGTCATAGGGAAGTTCTATTGTTAATTTTTTGAGCAACCTTCACACTGTTCCCCAGAGAGGCTGCACCAGTTTCATTTCCACCTGCATCTAGAAATACCTAAAGAAAACTTACTGTGATCCCACTACCCAAAGATAACCATATTTAATGATATTTAGCTCATATCTTCCAGGCTTTATGTACATAGATTGAGAGCATGCATACTTTAGATAAACATTTTTGAAGCCTGTTTTTCCACTTAACAATATCTTGAGCATTTTATTTTATTGATTTTTAAAAAATATTTATTATCAAATTGGTTTCCATATAACACCCAGTGCTCTTCCCTACAAGTGCCCTCCTCCATCACCACCACCTCTTTTCCCTCCTCCCCCTTCCCTTCAACCCTCAGTTCATTTTCAGTATTCAATAGTCTCTCGTTTTGCATCCCCAACTCTCTTTCCCTCTTCCCCTCCCCCTGGTCCTCCATTAGGTTTATTGATTTTTAACAGGTACACTGTGTTTCATCATAAATGGTTTCCATTTTTTGTCCTTAAATAAATTTTGTTGGAATTCCCTTTTACCTAATTTTTGTTTACAGCTCTGATCATTTCTGGTTTTTTGTTTTTTTTTTTTAAGGATAAACTCCTAGAAGCAACATGACTAGATCAAAAGGTTTGCACATTTTAATGGCTTTTGCTATGAATTGCCAAATCACCCTCTGGAAGGCTTACAACAATTTGCATTATTACCAAATGTATTCAAGAGTGTGTATTACCTTGCATCTCCATTACAGTAATGAGAGTTAACACATTTTCAAATATTTTCCAATTTAATGGGTGAAAAATGTCATATCCTTGTTGCTTAAATTTGCATTTAATTGGTGAGGTTGAATTTTGTTTTTCCATATGTAAGAACCATTTTTATTTCATATTTTATAAATTTCCCATTCATGTTATTCTTCCATTTTTCTATTGGGTAATTAATATTCTTTTTAAAAATTAATCAGGAGGTACCCAGGTGACTCAGTCCATTAAGCAGCCGAGTTTGGTTCAGGTCATGACCTTACGGTTTGTAAGTTCGAGCCCCACTTCGAGCTCTGTGCTGACAGCTCAGAGCCTGGAGTCTGTTTCAGATTCTGTGTCTGCCTCTCTCTCTCTCTCTGCTCCTCCCTTACTCATGCTCTATCCCAATCTCTCAAAACTGAATAAAAAAAATGCATCAGTATTTTGCACATCCCTCAACTGTTAACATGTACTCCAAATGTATTTTTGACACGTGTTTTACTTTATAGTTTTGTCTCAGGGAGTCTTAACTGTTTTAATACCATGGACCGCTCTGACAGTCTGTTGAAATCCACTGATTCCTGCTCAAATTAGCATTTTAAATACATAACATAAAATATAGAAAATTACATGGAGAAACAATTATACTGAAGTCTAGTTATCAAAATCCTAAAAAAGAAATCTGTGACATAGTAACATGTACTTGTTTATTAACCCATTGGAGAAAAAGATCCAGGGGCAGATCTCATAGCTACTGTGATCTTGAAGTAGTGATGAATGTAAATGATATGTGAAGGTATGATAATCATTGTGATACAATGTGAGAAAATATGCAAACGCTGTTGCTGGCAAAGTCAGGGATCTGCTTGGCTGCCTACATCGATAATGGAAAGAAATGCTATCAGAGATTCATGAAAAGCTGGCAAAAATGAGGTCATTCATTTCCTGGTCATTGATTTCCTGGTCTCAAGTCTTTCCAAAGACCCACAATCCCAGACAGTGACTACTGGGGGGGGTGGGGACTGAAGCGATAACTAGCAGTAATCCACTTTGCTTGCCTCAGGCAGAGTAACCTAAGCACCAGGCAAAGATACTTTCTTTAGGCTAAAAAACATCACAATCTCTTTTATTAAACCACAAAATACTATATTTAATGTTGGTAGGAAGATGCTTATTTAAAGCTTCTACTGCAAACAGTAGTACTTTTTGGAAGTAGGTAGAAGTGGTGTTTGTAATAAAATAATATCCATAAAATACATTAGAAAAGTAATTTTTGTGGTTGTTCCACAATATTAAATTATGGTAGTTACATTGACATAGATTGATATGTTGTTTATTAAATAAAAACAAGATCTGAAGATCTAGTTTCAGGGACAGAAAATTAAATTCTTTGCTGAAAGATCTTTCCTTAGGTGGAACACTTCGGAAGTGGTGGCTCACCAGGCTCAGGGCAGAAAACCAAAAGGGGAGGGGGGGTGCCTGGGTGGCTCAGACAGTCAAGCAGCGAACTTTGGCTCAGGTCATGATCTCACCGTTTGGGAGTTCAAGCCTCATATCTGGATCGGTGTAGATAGCTCAGAGCCTGGTGCCTGCTTCAGATTCTGGGTATCCCTCTCTCCCTGCCCATCCCCTGCTCGCACTGTCTCTCTCTCAAAAATAAATAAACATTAAAAAAAAAAAAACACCAAAAGTGGAGTGAGCTGAATTTTCTGCTATGTGGGGCATACCATTTAATGATGATCGATCTATCTATCTATCTATCTATCTATCTATCTATCTATCTATCTATCTTTTAAGTTTACTTATTTTGAGAGAGGCAGGGAGGGGTAGAAAGGGAGAGGGAGAGAGGGAGAGAGAATCCCAAGCCCAAGCAGGTTCCACACTGTCAGCGCAGAGCCCTATGTGGGGCTCAAATCAGGAAACCTGAGACCATGACCAGAGCAAAAATCAAGAGTTGGCAGCATAACCAATGGAGCCACCCAGGTGCCCTGATGATGACCTTTTAAAAGTCAAAGTCTTACTGACTGTGCATGGCTAATATGCCAATGACCACTGGACTAATCTTAGTTTTACCTGCTTTTGTACTTGGTTACGTTGCCCAAGTGTAGGTATTTTTCATCTCTCTGAATCATATATAGATACAAGGCTGAAAACTTTTATTTTCTCCTCAAAGGTTACAGAAGGCTGAGAAAATCATATCATTGTTTTAAAATTCTGACTCGTATGCACCCAGTTTTCCATGTGATTTTGCATTGCTATCCCCTGAAATTGATCTGAATTTTCTTTTGTTGATATTCAATTCTGAATTATTTAGAGAGCTTTATTGGTAGGTTCCTTCTGGAAATGAATATTCTGAGAAGGGTGGTATGTGGGACAGCTGAATTTGATAGCAATTAGTGTGTTTTCTTTCATTTCATTCCTAGATAAGCATCACCAGTATTATCTGGAAACTTGCTAGAAGTATAAGTTACTGGGCCTCACACTAGAGCTACTGAATTAGAAGCCGCAGAGGTGGGATCAGCAATCTGTTTTATTAGGTCTTTCTGGTGATTCTGATACCCACTCAAGAATCACTTAGTCTAGCATATGATGGAAGAATTTCTCAAGCTACACCTGAAACGAGTGTGAAATGATTGTCCAGAGGATTACTGAGAAGGCTAAAGGAGGAAGTGTTAGCAGGCCCTGGGGACGGCAGAAAAGAAGGTGAGGAGGTAGCAGGGGGAAGTGAGGTGAGAGCCAGCGTGACCCTTCCAGGAGCCAGGATCAGAAGCTGTGTCCGTGAGGACAGTGTTAGATGCACAACGCGGGTCTAGCTGGGCTAAGCAGATGTCTCAGAAAACATACATAAACTCTACTCACTGGGTCACTGGCAGAAGGCAAAAAACATGGCAGGAGACAAATGCAAATACCTCCCAACACTGAAACTAATGACTCCACTTACAGAATGTTTACCATATGACAGTATCCTGCTAAGCGATCTAAACAAATGATCTCCTGGGGTCCTCCCTAGAAGGGAGGGAGGGAGATACAAACATCCTCATTTGGGGCTGAAGAAAGGGAGACAGAAAGGCAATTGCCTAAGACCATACGGCGAGAAAGGGAGAGCCAGAACAGAAGCCCCACATCCCACTGCCCTCCCTGCCCATTATCCACAAACACGAGTCAGCATCTGCCCAAGGAAATGGGAAATGTTCGCACACGTTGCCAGTCTAAAAGCAGCCTGACAACATTTGTAAAGCCTTAGAGAGTGATCCAGGCTCCCTGAGCTTCCCTCAGCACGGTGTGAATTACCTCCTCCCAACAATTCTAAGGGCTTCTCAGTTTGCCTCCAGCGAAGAGACCATAAACGTTGCCTACTCTTTTCAAGGCCAGTATCACTCAAGTGACTCTTTTACAAGCCAAGATATGTGGTACGTTTTTAAGTCAATATAATATCTATGTTCTAACAAATAGGTTAGGAAAGTAATTGGACCAAGTTGTACCATTAATATCAAATGGTGGTAATTATACCTGACAACAGTTTATGGATAGGCTGCTTATTAATTATAGAGAAGATGCAAAGATCTGGTTTCAGAGACAGAATACAAATTTCTTCCCTGAAAGATCTTCTGATTTGAACATTTAGGGGGCTGTGGCCAAGCTGTAGCAGGATGTATGGGGAGCAGAGGGGACAAATGCAAACTACATTCTGTAAGATGTCCCACCCCCGTCTACTGGTTGCTCACTGGGATTTTGAGTCTTTTCAAAGCAGCCTTCCCATATGGGCAAAACTGACTACAAGGTGGGGTACTGTACAAAATGAAGACAATCCCTCACAGAGGCGACCTCACTTGCCCAGTCTTGTTTTCCTCACTTCTGGGGGCTGGGAGGCTTTGGGAGGGTCTTGGTCTTGGGGTAAGGGGCTTAGGGCACTTAGCCAAGGAAGCCAGTGTACCCACTCTCCTAAGTCAGGAAACATCAACCATGTTCTGTTGATCTCTAATACAAAGGAGTGACTTCTGCAAGGGCTGGATGGACATTCTTCTAATGATGGATCCTTACTGGTATGAAAGCTGGATCATGACAGTGATTTGGTCTTTGACTCAGTGACAGGTAAGAGCAAGCAAGGGAGGGGAGGAAGTCCCGCCCCATGTACATTTCTGGATGGGTTTATTTTCCCATCTAAGATAATTAGCAGATGCTTCTCGTTGCCATTAGCATACTAACCAGGCCTGTCCCCTGGCACTGTGTTGGGCCATTTAATTGACCACACCTTTGATGGCCACCCCAGGCACATAAAGGTTTCATGCACTCTGCTCTGTTAGGTTCAGGTTCACTCTGGCATGGAGACTCAGGAAGTTTCTCACCTGCTCCTGTGGCGGTGAGCGGAACTCCCTGGTCTTCCGGGCAGTCAGGGCTGCAGACATGTTCAAGGCCTGCATGAGCTCATTGTAGCGGAACTTCTGATTTGCCTGGAGCTTAGAGACATAAATGTCGCCAAATGCCACAATGGCCTCCACTCGATGCTGCAGCTCACAGTCACAGAGATAGCTGAGGAGCTCACACATCTGCAACCAGAGTGTACATTTATGCTATTTTGACAACATTTTATATACATTGGTGAAGCAGCTAGCACCCTCATTTTCCAGAGGGTAACACTAAGCCTTAGGCACTGACTTGCACAGTGTCACACAGTGACCACAGAGCCGTTACTTGGGTCCAAGTCAGCTTGAACCCAGCCACCAGCTCTTTCTCCTAAGGATGGGAGAACAACAGGAAAATGTGCTCACCAAAGACAGAATAAACCTGCCCGTTGAGAGGGAGAATGGCATTGTTAAGAGAATTCCTCCATGGCTCTAGCTCCATGTAGAAACTGGCACTCAACTGCACGGGTGAGCTCTGGCTCCTTCCTGACATCCTCTGGCTCTGGATGATGGGAACCAGACACTTCCGTTCCCCTCTCCACCCTTCTTTTTTATTTGTTGGCACTGCTTTTACTGCCATTAGTTCTTTCGGACTGTTACTAGTCCTAATCTTATTACTCCTTGCACTTTTACTCATATAAGAAATACAGCAGCCAGAACTTACTGAGCCATAATTGCCCGACTCCATGCTAGGCACTTGCCAGACTTTCTCCTTTAATGCTCTGTGCATTCCCGATATTCCTATTAAGGCGGAAGTTCTATGAACCCATCTCCACGTAACCCCCTGCATGACTAATAAACACTGTCCAGTGTGTCTAGGCACAGACAGTAATGCCCTTTACAGTGGCATGCTCTTACCTAGCAGGCTAGTCTCTGGCATATCTGCAGGTGAACTAGGACCCAGAGAACATGCCTGTCACACTTGTGATCATAGTTATCACATCTGATTAGAAGGTCTATGTGCCAATGAAATGGGAAAACTAAGTTGAATGACTAGGGAACATTTGCAAAAGGCAAGTTTGTTTTTTTTAAACCCAAAGTTGGGTGTGAGTTAGACAACTACAAAAAATTGGTGGAAAATCATTAAAATCTACTAGTGTTCTGTGCCCAGGTTGCTTTCCAATTACCTCTAAATTCACAGTCTATCATCAAGCAAGTCCCCAAACTGGCCATCATGCACATCAAACTGCATGACAGGTGTCATTTGTGCAAAAGAAAAGGCTCTACATGCCAGGCAGGGACTCGCACTGAAGAAAACGTCTTGGCTCCACATCAGAAGAGTCCCTTTATATGTTTTCATAAAAATGTTTAAGGCATATATGTAAAATTTGTTATGCTTCTCCTCTACACACAACATTCTGATGAAAGGACACCTTTCTATCCCACCACATTGGGTAAGAGAGCTTCATCTGGAGATTATTTTGTTATAACACACTTTATGACAAAATATATTTCATAGTGTGTTTTAAATATAACTTTGAATATTATGTTTTATTATACTACCATCCGTATTTTACACATTGTAAAGCTAAAGCTTTGGGAGACTACTGACTTGGCAACCCTGGATAGCTCCTAAGTGGTCGAGGGATGCCCGAGCCAGGCTGACTCTGTGGAACACACTGTAGTGCTCTGTCCACTTTCATTTCTCTTTTCCTAGAGCCCAGAAGACTATAGTTATCATCGTCAGTGTATCGCTGATGCTAGCTTCCATCTGGTAAGACTACGTCCTAGGAAATGTTACAGTTTCCTAGGTGATGCCAAGGGGGCAGCTCAAAGTGGGCATGCCTCTTCTCCTTAGCTCATAGGGCAGTTCATTTGCATGCCAGGGTGGCAGGTCTACACAGGCTTGGTGATCAGAACATGGCGACCAACCAGAGCAAGTGATGAGTGCGGCCACCCTCTGAGCCAGTTCCCTGGGTCTTTTCCACAGCCACAGGCTCTTTCTCCTTTCCAGATAGGGTCTCACAAAGCAGCCATTTAGTCCCAAAGAGTAAGAGGTAAAATGAGGGCCAATCCATCACTGGTTCCATAAAAACAATTCTAAAGCACATGCCTTATTGATAAGGGTTAACACTTTTCTTTTGACTTAGGGAGAACATTTTGCATCAGAGGAAATCATGAGCAGTGAATGCTCTCTCTCGTTTTCTCCACTATATTCCAGGTTTAGGCCATCACTCTCCATTCCAGCCTTAGCTGCAGGCTGCACTGTCACCCTCCCCCACACTTTCCAAGGGCAGGATCTTTGCTGCCCTGAGTTACCTGCAGCTTGACGGACTCTGGCAGTCGGGTCTGCAACAAGCCTTTGGCTGGAGCCTCCTTGCTGGCCTTTTCTCCAGCTTCCACTGCCTTCTCCTCCACCTGAGTCACTTCCTCCTTCTCTGCTCTGTTCTCTGTCTCCCCACTGTGCTCCCCAAACACAGAGGGATCGATCAGGAGGAGGATCTGCCGGACATCATCGTCATCAAAGACTCCCATGACCAGCAGGGTCCCAATGAGTTTCAGCACAGGCACAAACTGGAACTCTACAGACCCACCGACAGGATCCCGAATGTGAGCCCCGCTGTGCTGCACTGCCTCTGTCAGCATGCTCAGTGCCTTTGTCTTGAGAATCTCCAAGGGGATCTCAGGGCTCTGCTTCTGGTGCTCCTCGCTGGTCATGACAAAGCAAGGGGTGGAGAACCTGAACCCTGGCTTGAGGCACGTTCTCAGGCCCACCCCAGGCAGCCCGTGCCTTTTGGACTCATCTGGGTACAGGCGGATTTTCCTGGTGGTGCTGGTGATGGGGATGATGTACTCATTCTTCATCATTAGCTTCCTCTCCTTAGCATTGGCCAAGTGGATGCTGATGAGCAGGTCATAGAACCCAGACCGAATGAGGCCAGGGAGGTACTTGTTGTCAATAGCATAGAAGAGCTGGGAGAGATCCACGTGGCCGCAGAGGGCGTAGGCCACACGGCTGTTTCCCAGGGCGCACACGGCACTGTAGAGCCGCAGTGTGTGGTAATGGAACTGCATCAGGTCCTCCTGCTCACAGAGCTCCAGGACATCCACACACCTGCAGATGGGACGGACTGTCAACCACTCCACGGGGAACAGAATATGCCAGAACTCAGCAGCGACTTCTCTTTGAATCCCCAGGGATCATACCCAACTCAATGAGGGCAGAGAGTGTAGAAGGGTGAAGGAGCCTCTGTCCCCCACACCTTCTCCTTGAATCCCCAGGGACGGGACCCAACTCGATGAGGGCAGAGGGTGTAGAAGGATGAAAGAGCCTCCTCCCCTCTCCCCCATACAGGTTAGCATTCCTCTCTCAGCTCTGGCCCATATCCCAGTTCCTGATAATCCCTCTCTAACTACAAGAGTCTCAAAAGTCTCAAAGACTTAAAGACACGGCTTCCCAAATATGAAAGTGTTCCTTATTAAGGCACCTCCCCCCCAAATAAAAAACTTGAAAACATTCAGGTATGTGACAGAGGTGACTTAGTCCTCTTATTTGCCGGTATAAGGGGAACCTCTGCTTCCTGATACAATTGCTCCTCAAAAGAGGTAGCTGAAGGGGCACCTGGGTAGCTCAGTTGGTTGAGCATCTGACTTTGGCTCAGGTTGTGATCTCACAGTTCATGAGTTCGAGCCCCATGTTGGTCTCTGTGCTGACAGCTCAGAGCCTGGAGCCTGCTTCAGATTCTGTCTCCCTCTCTCTCTGCCCCTCCCCTGTTTGCACTCTGTCTCTCAAAAAATGAATAAACATAAAAAAAAAAAAAGATGTAGCTGAAACCCTCGGTCAATCCACCACCCACATCATCTGTATAATCTCCAAATCTACCGTCATCCATAGGGCTTTCCCTCCCTTGAAAACAAACATACCTGCACTCCTGTCCCAAGAGAAAACACTTTCCAACCTGTGTTCAGTTGGCATAGTCAATTCACTTTCTCCTTCCTGACTTTAGAAGTCCATTTACAAGTCTGTCTTACTTCTCATTTTTGGGGAGCTCAGGGCACAGCCTCTGATCCTTGCTTAGAGTTTCTCTTTTGTCTTGGTTCTCACCACAGATCTGAGGATCCTTTGCAATTGGTGTACTTGGTTGGACTCCTCTTTTTTCCTGCTCCTTTCCTGTACCAGCTTGTCTTGCCGCCTGCCAATGACCCAGTGGAATACCTAAATGGGAGCTGTGCAGGTATCGAATCCCTCTGCCTGCTCCCCCATTACTGTATGTGTGTAGTCCAACAGATCAAGGGGTGATAATAGGCTAAGAATAATTAAAAAAAATTTTTTTATGTTTTTTTATTTATTTTTGAGAGACAGCATGAGTGGGGAGGGCCAGAGAGAGAGGGAGACACAGAATCTGAAGCAGGCTCCAGGCTCTGAGCTGTCAGCACAGAGCCCGATGCGGGGCCTGAACCTACAAACTGTGAGATCATGACCTGAGCTGAAGCTGGACGCTTAACTGACTGAGCCACCCAGGCGTCCTGGATAAAATTTATTTCTCACTATGTACAGAAACTATACTAGTAGAGATTTACCCGCACAATTTCATTTGTTTCTCCCTGCAGTTGTCTGGGCAGTCATCTATTTTACTTATCATGAGGAAACAGAGGTAAGCTACAGGAGTCACTTACCTAAGCCCACAAGGCCAGAAAGTTCTAGTGTTGGGATTAAGCCCAGGACATAATCCAAGAGGACCTCTAACCAGGAGGATCCCAGGACCCCACTCTTGGATCTTTAGGCAAACAAGGCATGCCTCACTTTCTCCCTTCTTGTCGTTAATGACATATATTTCAGGATCATATTAGAGCTTTTTAAAAAAATGTTTTAAATGTTTATTTGAGAGAAAGAGAGAGAGAATACAAGTAGGGGAGGGACAGAGAGAGGGAGACACAGAATCCGAAATAGACTCCAGGCTCTGAGTCATCAGCACAGAGCCCAATGCAGGGCTTGAACTCATGAACTGTGAGATCATGACCTGGGCCAAAGTCAGATGCTTAACCAACTGAGCCACCCAGGCACCTCTATAGATTTTTATTTAAAGGGATGGAAATGCTTCTGACTGCAGACGCTCAGAGAGGGAGCCTGGTGGCAGGCATAGCACAGAGAATGTCCTACTATTTCTAAGTGAATAATGAAAATGAGGAAGGAAAAGAGACACTGAGGTTTTTGGAAAGTGAGCAGGGCCCTCGGCCAAGGAGGATGCTGCTCCCTCCTTTCTCCCGCCTGCCCTCTCCTCTGGGGGCCCCTCCCCTACCTGTTCTCCTCAGGGATGTGGAGGGCCATCATCTGCAAGGGTTCCAGGCACTGCACCACCCAGCCGTGGCGCTCGCTCACCCGCTCTGTCT